>NC_045156.1:6406119-6421119 GCF_900700415.2 Clupea harengus | reverse complement strand
GGAGGAGAAGGGCCCACGACTCCCAGGGAGAGTGTGGGGAGGAGAGACTTGTGAAAATAACAGTAATCTGGGCACAACATCCAACCTCTGCTGGAAACCACCTTTTGAGACCTGCTGTGAGGCGGGCATGGAAAAGGCAGAGAGAGAGCTAGAGAGAGAGAGAGAGAGAGAGAGAGAGAGAGAGAGAGAGAACTGACTCTGATGCAACGAGAGATAGGAACCAGCTGTCCTGAGCTTCTGCACAAGCGGAGTGCATCAAAGTGATCAAGGATATTAGTCTACGGTGTTTCCTTATGAGTTTATCTTTCTTGACGTCAAACCGTAGCAACATCCACATACCAGCTGGTATGTCTGCCGAGATTAATTTCCTCCATCAATATGAGTGCTGAATATGAGCCCATTTGGATCTTCAATGTTTACGGCGTAGCCAAGGGCAATTAATTGATGTTCAGTTTGAACCCAAACTAGACTTTCCATTTGTTGAGGAACTCCCAGATCCAAGACAAAGCACTTAGGCACTGGCCCGTACTGAAAGAGACCCTTTCCACTGCCTCATTCAGAGAGAACAAGGTCTCAACACTCAGTAAACAACTGCATCGTTATTTATACCCCCTTCTCTCGCTCTTGCTGTTTCTTACACTTTTAAGACCTTTTCATCCTAAGTGCTTATATCTGCCTTCACTTCCACATGATCGGTTAATAGTTTGTTGAGTGTCTTGAGTTTAGCCTGATCTTACAGGGTGTGTGTGTGTGTGTGTGTGGGGGGGGGGGGGGGGGGGGGGGGGGCGCGGGGGGCGCTGTGATTCACTCTTCCTCCAAATCAATGATTAACCAGTGATTAAGTCTGCATCTGGAGGGGGGAACATTGCAAAGATGCCCCGTTTCTTTGTCCTGTCTACAATCCTCCTTCGCCTCCACTGAAATCACACTTCTTGATTTATTGCCCGGTGTGTAGTGAACAGGTCATTTCCCGCTTCATAGGGATTTAGTGAGCCAGGAGGACTAGCTACATGTAATAAAGTTGGTTTCCTTTCTGTTCTTTTCACCAAAGGTTGCAGCACCCTACCATGTTCCTTTTTTATTCTATACATGTGCAAGAATTGCGTTTCCCTCAAGGCTCGAGGCAATTACAGGCTCTGGGGGTAGAACTGAAGACCCTGCCTTTCAAACAGGCAGTGAAAAAAAAACATAATTAATGGCTGCCCTAATAACATGCATGGACCCAAGTTTTTGTATCCTGGCAACTTCCTGACATTTATTATCCTTCACGTCAAGACGACACAGCGCCCTAGCCAAAATGCAGCAGCAGCAGCAGCAGCAGCAGCAGCAGCAGCAGCTTTAAAGGCTGTATGAGAAAAATCTATAATGCATTAAACAACATCACTTGTATCATTTATAAACAAAGCACGGCTGTTCCGAGGCCTTTACTGCCTTCATATTTTGAGGCAGGAGCCCTGATATGCTTTCCTGTGTTTGGTGTGTTGCTGGACGTTGCTCGCTCAAGCATGTTCATTCAGGTTAAGTGCACTGCGGCCAGCAGCCTTGCTTTGCTCTGGTGGGTGGATGGGTGTATGATGCCGCGCTCTGAAGCAGTAATTGTCTCAAGGCTCTATGTGACCGTGGGGAATAAAACTGGCTGTGAAGCTGCTGAAGAGGTGGATACTTTTATGGGGGTATTGACTGACTGGCTGTGGCTGCGGGGGCCGACTTTCGGTTAATCAAGAAAATGAAACGCACATCAATAAATGATTTCACCGTCCCATAAAGAGATTGGGATTTAAACAGAAGCCTTGTAAAAGGTGAACAGCTGATGGTCTATAGGCTATAGCTTTCAGATGAGGCAAACTGTAGCATCAGCCCCCGCTAAACTGTAAACAGGTAATGAGCTCAAATAAAATTTAACTCAAACACACGATTTTCAATTCTGAAAACTTTCCAACTCAACAGGGAAAAAGATTAAATCTTTTTACAAGCCTCTGCGAATCTATGAATTTTACATGCTAATTCAAGGTTTAAAAATAGACGGAGCTAGGCTTATGCAATTTAGCCCGGCAACAAAGCACCGCCTGAGGGCAGCGGCGCATCAACCCACCTGCTCTGGCTTGAGCCCCGGGGGGACCCAGGCGTACTCCTCCAGGGCACATCCGGAGTCGTCGTCCGACGTGGAGTTCCGCTGGAAGTCGTACATCAGCTTGGTGACCGTCTTCTCCATCTCCAGTTGCATGACGCTCACCGCATGCTCCTCGCGCGGACACTTACAGTGGAGGCAGATCTTCCTGAGAGAGAGGGAGGGAGGGAGAGAGAGAGAGAGAGAGTAAAATCAATACTCGGCGCAACCTGATGATGGCACAAACAAATCTGACTGAGGCGACGTGAGGCCCATGGACCCCTTTTGTAGGGTAAGGGCATGAGACAAAATAACATATAACAAGTTCTAGTTCTTTTGGAAACTCAATATCCTGACTGAACTGTGCATGGATTGAAAGATAACGACCTCTCGCTCAGTGTGGTGTTATCAGATTTTCAGCTATCAGCTATAATGCGTCACCAAAAAGACGGCACATTAATGGTGCTCTGACCTAGTTTCATCTACAGAACATGACTTCATGGAATGCTGACTAGACAGCCAAGGCGATGAGGCATATGCAGCTTCACAGGCATGCATCTGCAGTGGAGAAAATGACCTTTCTGCCAATAAAACCATTACTCAACAGCCGAGAACTTAAATTCTTCACCCCACGTGTACGGAGATCACGTCAGTTCCACTCTCACAGCCTTCCCTGTGACGAACAACAGCACGGGCCTCACTTCACCGATGTCTGTCAACACTGCCCCATTTGGCTACGACACGGAGAGACCCCAAGATTCCAACACAACCTCTCCCACCCTGTGATTCAACACAGCAGAGGGGGAAAAAAACTCACCAAGCCGATGAGCACAGTCTGGCTGCATCTGGTTAGCATCCGGTATGTGTGTGTGTGTACGTGTGAAGAAGAGTAGCCGACATTACTGTCCATCTCTGCCAAACCCAACTTCAGAAACTCCAGAGCCAGTTGGTCAGATTTACTAACCTCTCCTACCCCCGCCCGGCAGCAAAAACAAACCGCCTGCTTACGGCAAATCCCATTACCGTTTAAGACGCCCGACAGGCTGCCACACGTCAACAGGGGCCGTAGGACTTTGACGGACAGACCGCGCTGTCGCCAAACACTTGGCCGCAGACCTCAAGTCTGCATAGCCGGCACAGTATGTAACATCTACAATCCCCCTATTGTGAAGTAGAGCACACTGGGATTGTTTCATACAGAAACTCAGAGCGCCTCTTCGCTGCGGAGTATTTCCTCCCAGTCTTAGCGGCCGAAGTCTCAGTTAGAAACTGATATTTGAGGAATTAATCTAAATGGCTTTTTTAGCAGTTAACTCCAGGTCAGCCCTAGCTTATGAGATTTAAAGTCGAAATAAAAAAAACAGGAGGAGAAAGAAAAGGTGGCGAATCATCTCAAGTGAAGTCACCTTTAAAGGGGGGGGGGGGTCTGCGGAGAGCTGAAGGCCATATCCTCCCTCAGGATTCGATTACTCTTAAACTTAACACACCCAGGGCTCGAGGATGGCGCTGCATACTGCAGAGGAGGTTAAATGCAGTTCTCTGCAACTGCTGTAGCTGCCCTTGAGCAAGGGCATTTTACCTGCATTACTTTGAGCTACAGGGATACCCAGAACTGGTCACATGAATATTAAATGAATATATGAACACAGTAGCGCGAGCAGGAGATCCGCCCATGAATATTTATAGCAACAGTAAGTGGTACACGGAATCAGGCCTGAAGACAGAGTCATCAGCCTCACTGACGGGCCTCTCGACCAGCCGGGCAGAGGGTGAAAAATCCCTCCATCCTTACAGCAAGACACCACTGCCGGAGGCTAGCATACGTGTGCCCTCATCTGGAGAGGATTCCTGACTATAATTACTAATGTATGCATGATTAACAGGACAAGATGTGCCCCGTCTATCGGAAGCACCTCGTGCCAGGTTATTATGAGAATCAACTACCATCCAGGAACATATGTAGGAAAGAGAGCCAGAGGTGAAGATTGAGAGAGAGTGAGAGAGAGAGTGTGAGAGAGAGCGGGCGAGAGAGAGAGAGAGAGGCCAACACAGAAACTGGCTCAGTTTTGCCACTGAATAGAACACAGGCTTGGAGACACGGGTTAAAAATAACCCTGCAGAAGACTGACTCCGCAGGACCTCTCTCCTACTGTTGGCAGTCACCACTAGGAAGGGCTGAAGAGGCTTGTGACATCGTGGAGGGGAGGGTTCGATTCCCTGTGGGCAATGAGCCTGTCCAGATGTATGGACAAGATAAGATAAATGTCACGTTGCAATTTCACTTCAGAGAACTACGAAATCCCTCCATGGGCCCTGCTGGGATGAAGAAAGACTCTAAGCCTTACTTAGGGGCTTTTTCCTGCTAATAGACAATGAATGGCACATGACTTAGATTTCCCACAGAGGTACAGTACCATATTTCACTCGTAATCTACAGTACATGATTTTGATTAGTGAGAGGCGGAGTGCTGCTCTAATAAAGACCGACTCCATTACTAAATACCTTTCAAAACCTTGGATTTTAAAAGGGCAAGAATGACGATAAGCCAACTGAAACCCCTCCAATAAAAAGTCTGTCTCCCCCCTCGCCCCGCAGCAGGGCCTGCCAGAAAGCAAGCATCTCATGACTATACGGCATATCTCGCAGACGGCGAACCGTCTGAACCATGACGTAAGTGGAAACTTATTCAGCCCGCAGTGTTGATCATAGGCCGTGCATTCCGGATGACCCTACAGGAAGACACTGCGAGACAGTGTCACCATAAACTCAGAGTTGATGCTACGCAGGAGGGTTTGATGTGGTTTCCAGTCTGACGCGGGGGAATAGCCTCAGAGGATGTCCACCCAGGGAGCCGCCGACGCTCTCCGCGGCGTCATTCCAGTCAGATTTAACAAAACATCTTTAAGGGCAGCTCAAAGAGGAGCCACTCGCAACAGCTGTACGCTGGCAGAAGCCAATTTTTTCCCTTTTTTTTCTCCCCTTCATTCCTGTCTTTTAAAGTGGCTTTTGTTTTTGTTTTTCTCTCTCTCTCTCCCTCTCCCTGTCCCTGTCCCTGTCCCTCTCCCTCTCTCTCAAACTGTAAACGAACGAGATGAACAGCATTGTCAAGCTTGCTGCGCATCAGTCGCTGGGAGTCCTGGTGGGGGTAAAATGGCCGTGCTCAGACACAAAACAAGACAGAGTTTAATCACTGTTAAACAAGATTACGCTGCACCTTGTCTCCAATCAAGCGCAACAAGGGGGCTTGGTAATTAGTATCCAATTATAGGGAAGTCACTACAGTATGTCCCAATGAGCAGAGATTAAGGCTGTGCCCACCTGCTGCAATCACTCATAATCCAAGGTTTCTGGGTCCTTGACACGCAGGCACCTGTCCATATGAAGAGGCAAGACCTACAGCACAAATACCTACATGTAAGCTCAAATTCACTAACCACACACACCAATACAAAGGTTAAGGGATTTCTTCATTGTGTTGAAGTTCAGTTTTTCCATGGACTTGTTTACTGTCAATCATAACATTTTGAAACAGTAAACAAAGAGGGGATATTTTCAACTACATATGCTTTCAAACTCAGATGTCTCTCACTCTGTGTGTGTGTGTGTGTGTGTGTGTGTGAGAGACTCATTCATTAGCCTACATCTGACATACATTGCAATTTCTTGGTCAGTAGTAGTTATTCCAAGGCCATTTATACTGAAATCCATAGAATGAAACAGTCCCTCCTCACTAAACCAAACCTCCAAGCCATCTTTGGGGGTTTAGAACCCCCATCTGTACAAATCATCAGAAAGCTCTTAAACACTCCGAATGACACTAGCCGCTAAGAGACTAGAATTCTCTTAAGATTGATGGTCGAGATAATGATGTATGAACTGACACTGGCAAATAAATCAATTACTCCCCTCCCCCTTAGTCTTTTATAGAAAAATGGGGGGAAATTAGAGAAAGCGTTTCACAAGGGAGGCAAAGAATGAAGGTCTATAGATTAGGTTTTTATTTAAACTCTCCGCAGCAATGTGCAAAGACCAAGCTGCAGTAACTGAAGCTGGCACGTAAATTAAGTTTGTGACACACCGGTAGAGCGATATCGGGCAGTTGCCCGCGTCCACAGCAGCTGCCGAAATCACATTATTCTCCAGTTAACTGTTCATATGTTAATCCGAAGTGAACGGTCTTGACTCAATCAATCCGGGGGATGACCGGGCCATCGTGGGAGCACAAAAAAACCCAAAGATTTAATCCATCTGGAAGGGGCCAGATCAGCCACATCACAGACAATAATGCGCAGAGTGGAGGCAGAGCAAAACCAATGAGTACATATCAGCAGCACAAGCATTTAGACTGGTTTTACACGAAGAACGACAGACTAACTGGGCTACGTGTCCACATAATTGTTAGCCAAATACGCAGATACACATCAAAACCGCTTAAAATATCACCACAACGAAGGTGCATGGCGATTGTGTTGTTGGGAAAAAACAACTGATTATTTTGCCATGCAAGCAACATTGCAACAAATAGACCAGATTCACATGCAATACGGCGTGGGTTTTGCGGACGGGATACAAATCACAGTCTATCAAAATGACACTTAAGCCAAAAGTTGAAATATAAACAAGCGCATCAGAATATTGTTACAGTTTTGCTTACCTTACCTTTACCAGGAACTTGAAATAAGGAGCTTGTCGTTCCCCCGATCTCTGTTAGTTTTAAAACATGCGCTCCACATCGCCAGCTCCTTCATTTACTGTGAAACATCAACAATCTTGCCCAACTCGCTTTCCCGTTGGTATGCCACCACAAACTACGCCTCCAGTATCTATTTAAACCGCAGACCTTTGCCGAAATCCACACAAACGATCAGAAAAACGACGAGTGTACGGTAACATCAACTTTTGTTAATGATGAATACAGTCCCTCCAGTTGTTTAGCAAGATCTACAGCAGGAAATGCAGGGTTCACTTAAGCAAATCCAAATCGATCCTCGGAAACTGTTTTTATGATTAGGCTACAATGGTTCCAGCGGCTAAGTTACAACGTTAAATGACGATGTGAAAATGTTCTGTCCGAAAGATATAGAAAACATTCCGGTCCGATCACGGCAGGCTATATCCAGAGACTGACTGGCTGACTAGCCACCTCTCGGCTCTCACTACCCCACACAGCTCCCTGGATGCTAATGAGTGTCCATGATGTCAGCAAGTCACCGTCCGAACAGTGGTATAATTAGCGGCTTGAATGACTCGCATTTTGGATTCATTTACATGCAAATCAGACCACTTCCCTCTATTTACTGCCCGGGCAATGTGAATTGAAAATAGAGTAGGTTAATCCTGAAAACAGCGGAATAATGGCCAGGTACCCTTTTATTTTTTAACACTATCGCAATTTGTAGTAGCGGTGTTTGCGAGTATAGGCTACTGTGTTTCACTGACATAGTCACATATATTGACCCACTCACATCGAAGGGTTTTTGTTGATCACCTTATACTAAGAACAATCAATATCCTTCAGAAGTAATGATCCCCTTTATTTTAAACGCAAACGAAGGATTCTTAACATCACTTTCGATCAATAAACAGTAACAGTTTAAGAAAGATGTTGAAAATGGAACAAGGAGTCTTATCGATTACTAACGGTACTGCAATGTAACAAAACCACCCATACCACAACAGGAGACCTGCCTTTATTTCAAAGTTAAGTTGTCCAATTGTTAACTAGAGCAATTCTTCTCTATGGACAGATTATTTCTCCCTGGGCTATTTTAGGATCTGTTAATCGTGCAAACACTTGCATGGCTTTAAGCCCCTAATACTATCTGAGCTTGTTTCCTGAGTTAGTTTTTTTTTTTTAGGGGGGGGGGGGGGGTGTTGGGGGAGTTCAGCAGGGCCTATCAGTCACAGCCACTTTGCTTATTTGTCTTGCAAACTGCACTAAAGTGAGAAAAAAAATATGACTGAAAGCAACCTTTACGAATGCATCACAGCCGAAATACACTGCAATGATTCATGAGCATTTGTCCAAAGGAACGCCTGCAGGGATTGGGGGAGGTGAGATGGTGAGTGAATCAATACGTGTGTTTATCCACATCGGAGACCTATTGTGGCCCATACGGTAGGGTGTCAGGGAATAGGAGAAAGAGTAACAACCTACTGATGTGCAGGTGGTGAAACAATCCATTTACACCGAATCAAGCAAACAGAAGCTCTTCTGACCAATATTCTCTACAGAGAGCATTTATGTCCAGGAACTACAGCAGGACAAATCGTAAGAGGTCAAACTCGAAGACGCCCTTTGCTTTACAGACCTGATCCTGCTCCTTTAATCAAATTGAATGTATCAGTTACTCTCAGCTCTCTTCTAAGGCCTTACCCAGTCAAAGTCTTTGTCCCCATGAAAGCTTTTGTGAGGTATTGTGCCCTTTCCCGGAAGTACTGCACTGTAAGCCTGGAAAAAAAGTATGAAGACATACCCAGTTTCCTGAGGCGAAGCGATCCTATAAGCAACACTATCTGACATCAGAGGAGCATCACAGGAAAGACATGCTGTACATTTCAGCCAAATTAATTTCCTTAACCTCAGACACTGGCTTCTGATAGATTTCTTTTCAACAACAACAACAACAAAAACTATTTAGTTTAATGCAGAAAGCTAGTTTCACAGACCACCAGACGCCTTCATGTTGAAAGCGCTGATGAGTATCATTCTGAGTCAACACGGAGGCAGCTGAGCCCCAGCCCCAACAGCTGATTGCTGCGCAGGACTCCATTTCTGGGGCTGACTGACCCCCGGCACGAGAGATAACCAGAATTCTTTTTGGGATGCTGGGCAGGGCTGCACATCAAAGGCGTTTGGAATAACTCCCTCCACTCCTCCCCCCGCCCCCACCTCCACCCCCACCCACCCACCCACCGCCCCCTTCCTCGCAATCCGACTTCCTGTTATGGGAGAAGGAATGATGCCAGAAGAATTTTTTCAGGGCCAATCTGTCACCAATCTCCTTCTGAGGACCTCTCCAAATGGAATGCCCTCTCGAGCACAGGCACCCTCATCACCAGCCCAGCACATAATGACAATAATTCGAAAATGAGCTTCGTCCCTTTTTTTTTTTTTTTTTTTTTGTAAATTTCATTCCAAGTACTAAATGGATTAATTTAGCATGGTCCGGATAACAAAAATTGTACAAAAAGTGTAGAGGATTAACACAAAGCAGCGGAATGAAATGGAATTTGCATGAAAGTTAACTCCAATTTTTTTTTTCTTTTTTTTTTGGCCCCAGTCTGGCATGCATGCTGTGGTCAGGCTGTGTAATTCATTAGTCTGGCCTATGGCTGTTGCTTCCTACTACATCCCTGGGCTTTAGCAGTGACCTTGTAGGAGTAGATGCATGGGAGCAGAGTGGGGACTTTTTTTCTATTCTGCCCCCACTCCTCTCCCCTCTCGGCCCACTTGAGCTCAGAGAGAGTCTGTGGGAGGAGACGCGTCGCTCGGCCACATCCATCACAGCATCCATTCAAAGAGGAGATGATGTTCTCTGGAGGCTGGCGGGCATGTTGTGAAGCCTTGCTCAGTGTTCAAGGCTCGGACGCATGTATTGCCAAACTTTGCTTTAAGTGGGTCATATTTGCTTCGAGGGGACAAGGTGCTAGATGTTCCAGAGGTTTGGGGGTGGGGGGTTGGGGGGGGGGGGGGCTGAGAGAATTTTTTCTCTCCCCTTTGCTCTCCTGTGAGGGGGAAAATCATGCAAGACTAGATGTCAAAATACACTTCTTTCTGGGCCATTTGAGTGTTTGGGGTTGTGGCCAATGATTCAAAGTCTTTGAGGCAATATATTTTATTTCCACACAGACCACAAAGCAGGAACGTGGTGCAAGCAAGGCCCTTTCAAGTAGAAAAAGTAGGCAGCAAACACCAGAAAGCACAGCTCAGCTCCGGCTCCGGCTCACCACACACAACCAGAGGCCATTTTGGTTACTAAACTAATGTTGGCTGTTGAAAGAAATCCATATAGTAATGATTATGGGTGTCAATATCTAAACATCTCCAATTACTTCCAGTCTGCATGGCTCTTTGAGGGTCTGGCCCAAAGCAAGCCTCGTCCAGTGTCTCTGCATGGAGGAAGTCCCCTGTGGCCCAAACCCCTTCATTAATTATGGACACAATTTCCTGGTAAAAGGGGCCAAGAAATTGATGACTGTCTAAACAGCACAAAAAAAAAGAAAAGAGTCCACTCTAGTGTGCATCCCGGAGATCATTTGGGGACCTCTTTGCTAGAAAAGGACAGAACACGTGCAGCACTTCTTCAAAACAATGTTTTGTTCCATCTTGTAACTGTTGCACACTGAGGGTGATTCAAGCAAACAGAACTGGTGTTTGTGACCATCCCGTCCAATTAAAGAAAAGAACACGGGTCCGGGGTTTTGATTCTCCAGTGCGCCTTGTAATGGTTTAAAAGCAGCAATCCGAACTTTAAGTTAAATAAACTCAAGCTCAAGTATGCCCTGTTTAAATATTTAGTTTGGGAGGACTGCTTGAACGCGAGCGCGTTTAGTCAAACAGTGCAAAGCCAGGCTAGTCTCTGTTTGGCATAGTAGAGGGACTATGGGCGGACACAGTGATACACTCATGCCTCTCACTTAATACAAAATCCCAATCCAGGTTTGGTCAACATTCATGGCTGATATGACCCTCTCACTTTGGTGAGAACATGTTAGCAGAGATTTATCTCTTTCGCATCTTGATTGGTCGACTAGTGTTTGTTGTCATCGCAGTACACAGACAGAAAGATTCAGAACTGGAAGTGTTTTAAGAACAAAGAGTTTTCCAAAGTGAATGTTACAGTTTGTTGTAACAAGCATTTAATAAAGTGACATTGGTCTCCCCTCTCTTTCCCCACTCAACATGCAGTGAAAACTGCAGCCAAACACAACACCGCCTTTGTGAGTTGCGGCCCAGAAGTCTGGTAAATGTATTATCGGTGAGGGTGTGACCCCAGCCCGCGATGAAGTGCACACGCTTCCTGTAACAGGACAGAGACGGCCAGGACACTTTCATTCATCTGCGGGGAAAAATATTACTCTTGGAGCTTGGGACTATGAGCTCCTGCGATTTACTGCACGGAGACGAGATGAGACGACCATAAGAAGCCCCGAGGTCTACATCGCTGTAAAGAGAGAATTCCGCAAGGTGGCCATAAACAGACTGAGCCAAAACAACCTCCAGGATGACCACTATTGAAAAGCAGAGCATAAATGACTCAACACAGGATTTCTAGATGATATGAGGTATGATCATGAGAATCCTGAGGCAGCAGAAACAATCGCTATTTAATTTGGTGCAGCCAGAGAAGCTCATGCGCGACTGATAAAGCCCATCCTCACGGTCTGGATTTGATTTCGATAACCATCCGCCGGCACCCCGACTTTGAACTCTGCCGGCTGTCAGGGCGGAAATGATTTAATTGCAGAACAAAGTGGGGAGAGATGGGAAGGGATAGGTGCACTGGCCCGAGAGCCATGTTGCGTCTGAGAGAGAATCGAGGTTTGGGAGAGATATGGAGATATTAAGTCCCCGGAACAAAGAAAGCAGAGAAAGAGGATTAAAGTCCAATCTGATCCCAGACCCCTTCGGAACCCGCGGCACTAGGGTTCGGATAAATAGCCAATATAAATACGGAGGATTACCACTGGGCTGAGGGGAGCGGGACAGGAGGGTGAGAACCGATCACACATCTGCAGCGGTTCCTGCTCTGTTCTACTTTCTGTTTTCATGTTCTGTTTTAGATCCATGGTCTAATTAGGCACGTATTATTTAAAAATGTCTTTGCCTAAAAATTACACCAAAAAAAACGAGTTACCAGTAGGCTCATTAGGTATCTCTACTCAAGCCCAAGAAACAGTCCGCCCTGATATCATCTCTCCTGGATCACTGTTGATCTCCGACTGCTTCAGTTTATTTACTCGTATGGTGCAGAGCAAATCCCAGCATCCCACGCAAGTGTTCAAGGCCCCTTTAAAAAGGTTTCAAACACTCGCGCCTCTCATTCTAGCCTGTTTATTTTGAACTGCCACTGATGGGTCATGGTGGTGGGCCAGCGTGTGGTGCAGCCGCAATGGTGGTGGTGGGCGGGAAGGGCGGGGTTGTTGGCGGTTTGTCCACGCTCAGAAAGCCGTGGCTTCGCCCTCTTTTCCCACTTTTCCGCGCTCTGGGCACGCTTTTCACCAATGCGTTTATCTCCCGCCGGCGCCCGCCGCTTTCCCAGGGCCCGGCCTCACAGACCTGCCACTGTGCACCCTGCCAGAGCGGGAACAGAGAACAAACGGGCCAGGGCCTGGGCCTGGCTGCACCGTGCCGCACACAAGGCGAGGCACACAGGAGAGGGTCTGACCCACATATGGGAAACCCACCTCCCTCTGCAAGCCCCCCCCCCCCACACACACCCCACCCTACACACCCTCTCTGTGCTATCCACTGGAGCTGCTCCAACCCCGAGTTTCAGCTCCAGCTCCAGTTCCTTCACAGAGTGAGTGATTATGTATGGAGATTATTCAAAGCAGCCCCTGTGATTCTGGAGACTCGAATGGTGAGCGAGAGTGAGAGAGAGAAAGAAAGAAAGAAAGGAAGAGTTGAAATAAGGAGGTTTACCATGCTGGAGGCAGTGAATGAGCAGTGAAGAGTAGGCTATACTCAGAACGATCCCCCCTCCCTCCCACACACACACACTCATCCTTTCTTTTTAAAAGTAAAGTCATTGGCTTGAAGGGAAAACACATTAAAACTACTTCCCAAGATCTAAACATGTTGAAAAAGCACACACGCGCACGCGCACGCGCACGCGCACGCGCACGCGCACGCGCACGCGCACGCGCACGCGCACGCGCACGCGCACGCGCACGCGCACGCGCACGCGCACACGCACACGCACACGCACACGCACACGCACACGCACACACACACACACACACACCTGCCTTTCCTGTGTTTCATTGCTGCTAATTGCTGGGTGACCATTGTGAAATCTGAAAAAGCCCCCTTTCTTGCAGACACTTGACATTTCTGAGCGCGGGGCTGTAATTCTACAGTGATGATTTGCGCTTGTTTTTCTACCCCCTACCATGAGTGTGTGGGCTGGCCTGAAATAGCAGGAGACGGATTCAGAATGGGAGCACTTAGAGTGACGCAAGAGCAAAGAAAAGAAAAGAAAAGAAAAGACTAGGTTAGATGAGTGTGCCTCCCCCTGTGAAAAGTAAAGCTGGACAAATATTAAATAAAAAAATGAAAGTACAGAAACAAGCAGCATATACAGAGAAATTTCTGAGAAGCCGGGCATGTTTTGAAGACAGAATAAGAAAATGAAATGCATGATCAGTCTCACCATCATCACACGTCCCTGAAAATCTGAAGAGGTCTCTCCAGTTGAACATTCGGCCCCTTGCGGGCTCAAGTGGCGAGTTGACGTTAATTTGAGATTAAAACATCTCGACCGTTGGCTCACGGCTGGTGCGCTTAATCACAGCACATTAGAATTCACGCCTCGAGACGAGCAGTTTCTGCCGCAACGCTTCGCAGCCGTCACTCCCACGAGTGTGAGCGCTTTCCCACCGCACTACAGCCTGCGCGTGGCACATCACCAAACACTCCGGCGCGATGCGCGTTATCAAAATCCCGGGAATTATTCATAACCTCGCACATCTCTATTACAAATCTAATTCCCTGTCCCCTTGCTGAACCGACGCTGCAGCTGCAAGAAAGGGAATGTAATATAAATGATGTTGAACAAAACCAAAGAGGGAAAAGGGGAGGAAAAAAAAATTATGACTGTCTAAATATGTAGGCCAGTCTCGGGTGGTGTGCCAGTTTGCTTATCACGCGATTGTGCTGAGGAGGAGTGCGCGTGTGTGTGTGTGTGTGTGTGTGTGTGTGTGTGTGTGTGTGTGTGTGTGTGTGTGTGTGTGCCAGAAAGGGCGTCCAGTTGCATCATGCTCACCTGGTGCACACCGCCCTGAAGCTGGAGAGAAGGATGGTTAATCACACAGCTGCTGCGGACCTCTGCATTTGTCGCTGCGGAAATCTGTGGTGACTACAATCACTCAGAGGTGATGTCACCAGGGCACAGTCCAGCTGTGATGCTGATATGACTGAGACTCTGCAGCTGTGGTCGTTGCTGAATCACCCTTCCTCTGGTCAATACACCCCCCCCCCCCACAAACACACACACACACACACACACACACACACACACACACACACTACCCTCAGACCCCCACTACACTGAGCGATATCCACCTAGGGTTGACCTGCAGTATTGATCCAATGGATTAGCATTTAGCTGTGGCTTATGATGGCTCTGTCCTTTGAAGGACGTCTCTGATCCTTGCTTCATGAACAGATCTCCCAACTGGTCCATTTTCGCTTCACATATGACGGACCAGCGTGCGTGAGGAACACATGCTGCATCAGGGTCCCCCCCCCCCGTTTCATTTTCTTCCTCATTTGATTTTGTTTGTGTGTCAGTATTGGCTGATCCCAAGAAAGAGGCTCTCTCAGATCTGTCAACCTATTCCCACTAAGTAATAGATACATAAATCTTACAAACATCCTCCGTTCTGGGAATGACACGAGTAAGCAGTTTTTTTCCCCTTCCCTGTCTACCACACGGCATCGACGTGAGCGTCACAGTGCACTCGAAACAGGTCACGAACCCGTCCATCTGGTATGGTTTAGATTGCATGTGCAAATGGCATATTTGTAAAATAACATCTCACTAGTCTCTCATCTGGTTCTATGCCTTTGTTCTCCGCCCTGGACAAATAATTTATTTTCTGGTTTATTGGGCCGGCAGGCAGTTTTGAGAGAGAGAAGGAGAGAGAGAGAGTTAAACAGAAAGAA
>NC_045156.1:6333619-6401119 GCF_900700415.2 Clupea harengus | reverse complement strand
AAAGTAAACCCGGGGACGATGAAAAGTTCACCGCACTCTCGCCGAGAGCGAAAACACAGATGGTTTTTCTGACTGTGAAACAATACGAGGAGGCAGCGATTGCAAAACCTCAGCAGTATGCTGTTGAGTCCATCAGGTTCAGTCGAAAAAATCATTTTGTGGCCTTTATGGATTTTAAAAGCACTCGGTCATGGACGCAGGCTTTAGTGGATCAAAGGAGTAATGTTTTTTTCCCACTTGGTCTCTTTAAATGCCACTCTGATGACAATTCACGGATCAAGGATTGGATTATGGCTGGTACTTAACTTGAACATTAATGCTATTGTCTGCTTAAGACAGCATAGAGCTTATGCGTGCAAAGGGGTGGATATTCAGTTGTGTCATGTGGATGTGTGCGTGTGTATGTATATGTGAGCATGCTTATGGTTTCCTATGTGAGTATGTGTTTTCTATGTGTCTATTTGTGTATTTTATGATGTATGTTCTATTAGAGTGTGCATATTTGTCTGTTTCTCTTGTGTGCATGTAAGTGTGTGTGTGTTTCCTGTATGTCTGTGTATGCTCTGTTCAGCTGTGCATATATGTGTGTGTGTGTGTGTGTGTGTGTGTGTTGGAGCTGGAGCCCTGGAGGCTGGCCAGATGGTCATCTGTCAGAGGGCCAGCCCTGGGCTCTGAATCCATACGGCCCTCACATCAGCAAACAGGAGAGACTCCTATGTACACTCAGGATGTGCTTGTCGAAAGTTTCTCTCCATGTCTTAGCCCAACACACACACACACACACACACACACACACACACACACACACACAATTTGTCTTCTTTGACCTGAATAGGTCTTTATGAACGTACTCCTAAAATACGCAGTGCTGATGACACAGGATCTCCAGCATTCTCTAAGGATGACAGCAGGTATACAGAACCCTGCTACTCAGCAAACCACAGTCTTAACATTGACACTGAAACACACACACGCAACACACACACACACACACAACACACACGCAGCACACACAACACAAACAACACACACACACAACTCACACAACTCTGAAACCCAACCCAATCTGAGCAACCAATCAAGATGCTGTTGGTTGTTGATTGTTGGTGACTTCTACTCAGCAGATGGGGTGAGATTGAGAAGACTGAGGTCCTGCAGTAGAGTTGCTATGCCAATTTAGGTCACGGCTCAGCCTGGCAGCGGGGCTGCCCATTCGGTGACAGCCCATCGGCTCTGGGTGGCCATGTGCTGCCCATCTCCACCTTCCTGCTGACGTCATTACACCCCTATCCCTCTCTTCCAGACAAGTCCAGGCACTTAATCACAGCAAGGTCTTCTGCACCCAAAACTTTGGTGTGGAATTCACAAGCCAAACACCTTTTTTTTGTCAGCAGTGGCATCTGCATAAGCTCTGTGATGTTGTTATTATTATTATTAGTAGTATTATTATTATTACAACACACAATAACAACAATAATACATTTTATTTAACGCCGGCTTTCACGGTGCACAAGGTGTGTGTGTGTGTGTGTGTGTGCCTCGCTGTTGGCAGCATTGCCTCTCGCTGGCCTCCTCCTCGCTCGGTCAAACAGCCTGTCACAAACACTGCTACTTGTTTACCCACCAGAGAGCCATTTCTGGGGCCGCGGTCGATGTCTGTCACTGTGACAACTGTGTCATGTTCTGACACGCACAGTGCATGCACGCACGCACAACCACACACACACACAATTGCGCACACACACACACACGCAGTGTATGGGGTTTACACAAACCATACATCCTATATTTTAGAGCTGTCACATTGAACAATGACTAATGAAAATTCATCTCCTTGGCCGGCGGTTTCAAGAGACATGTTGTGCCCATGCGAATCACGGCACCGTAATGCCGATGAGTCGGGCACTTCCCTTTTCCGTGGCGTGATAGCTGAGGCTCCCGCCGGCTGTGCCAAGGCTGTGGTTGGCCGGAGCCAGAGGAGAGATACTTCATTATGGCCCCATTTATCACCCGAGGGACATATTGGCTGCGCGCCCTCTCTCTCTCTCCACACTCACTCGCTCGATCACTCACTCTCACCATCTCCCTCCGCCAATCTCCCTACCCCCACACACACTTGGAACACACATGCTAAACCACATACCGGACACACACACATACACACTCCTTTGTGTTTCTATCTGTACAAAGAGCTCTAAGGTTCAAAGATCACCTGTCTGCATTGATATCGCCGCTATTGATTGCTGATATATTCCCAAATAATTGACATACAAACCCAGCATACGTGCCTCAATTTGAGCAAGGAAAGACTGACACACACACACACACACACACACACACACACACACACACACACACACACACACACACACACACTTCAGTAAACCACTAATCCCAGCCCTGATAGAGAGCTCTGAGAGGAGGGCTTGTTAGCACCACCAACCCCCCCCCCCCCCCCCCCCCCCCCTCTCACTCCCCTACCCTCCCCGCTCCACCCCTGCTCTCCTCTGTCCTTTTCTCCAGGAGCCTGCGCCGCCGAGTGAGCCCGGCCCACTCCACCTGCTCTCCATGTGGCTGGGCACGCTGCAGGGGTGGCGCTGGTGGCCGCCTGGTGGCTACTGGGTGGGTCTCTGACATTCACCCTGTTATGCCTGTGTGGCTGCCACAGCCTCCAGGGCCAGGAAACACACGCACACCTAACCCAAATGGCTAGCAGTGCAGTGATCCAGATACAGTTGCCCTGACTGTGGTGCAGAGGGATACAGCATCCCACCCTTGCTGCTAAAGTCACTGGTTGCTGGAAGAAGACACCCAGTGTTCATGGTGGCGTGGCCTCTACCTAACCGTGCATATGGATCACATTCTGGCTAATTATATTGTTAGGCTGCCAGCGAATGACACAGAGCTGCCTTTTGAGCTTTTTTATTTAAGGCAGCCTGACATTATAAACAGGGGGGCGTAATGAAGGGAATCTGGGTCTGTGACGCTCGTTCCTCATGTGTCCCTATGGGACGCGAAAAAGTGAAAAAACCTTTCGAAAAACGAATGGAAGAAATTAGAAGACATTTTTTATTTTTTCTCCGTTTTTCTCCAGGGTAAGTCCCACGTCCCTGGCAGTGGTGGAAGTGAAAGTGTTGCCCTCACTCTCTAGCCGTGTGTTTGGGGGAGAGTCCCAGTCTCTCGCTTGTGCTCGATGACCCAACTTCCCAGGCTCCTGAAACCAGGCCAGGTTGTTCTACTTTTCCTGTGACACTCAGAGACTCTCACGGAGCGGCTGCTCCTGGGAAGCTCCTTATTAGTTCCCACAATCTGCCTGGGGGCCGGCGAGCATTAACGTCAGAATTAGACATCGCTGTCGCCCCGAACAGAGACGAAAAACCAGAGCATAACTAGTCATGCGTTTCGTCTTTAGGAGTCGACCAGGACAGCCCGCCTGGAAGATCTTGGCCCGCTCGCAAACCCCAACACTCCCCGCTCTTTCTATCACAGATAACAGGCAAGGCTGAGGGAGTGGCTCGGTCGAACTTGACATATGATATACGACACAGAGGCATTAGCACATGACCTCTGCCTCACTGGCTGGAAGCGGTCAGCAGCAGCGGTTATGTAAATGTCTCAGAGATGATCTATGGTCCTAATCAGGTCAATGCATCCAGATTCACTGTAATTACTTTCAGGAGAGAGTTTTTAAAATGGACTCCAAATTGGCCAAAGAAACCTCCCCCTTGCTTTTGGCTCAGTGTTCTCTGAGAATGTGAGTTTGACAATAAAACAATTTAATTAGGTCCTGAAAGTTTCTGAGTCAAAATGTGGCTCTTCTGTCCTTTTTTGAACTGTCCAAGTTTGAACATCAATGAGTGCAATTATGGAACCCAGTTAAACCCAATTAGCACACTGCTTAGTGCAATTTAGCTTTTCTCGTCACGTTTTAATTAGCATGTCTAAAAACGATTTGAGTACTCTCCCCTCTTCCAATAAAACTTTTTAAAAAAAACCTCACTCCTCCTCATGTTTTTTTGGAATCCTTAAGTATTTCTCAGAGAAACCAACACTTGACGAACCACTTTTTCCGACAACACAAAATGCAACATGTCTTCTCTTAGATGATTAATTACACTGCATCTATGCTGCCTGGAGGTGATTCAGTTCCAAATGACTATCAGGGTAAATAGCTCTGTAAGAGGAACACCACTGATTTTAATTCCCACCATGTTAAGCGTGAACATTTCAAATAAACTGAAGCATTAAACAGGGATTACAGGCTTTAACAATTTGTAAGGAAGAACTTCCATTAACTTGTGGGAAAATATTTTTTATTCCATAATAAATGGGTATTACTGCCACAAGGCATTAGACATGTGTGCAAGAACACATTGCAAGCCCAATAAAAGGAGTCATGGTGTCAGCAGGAGGGGTCTATGATCGATGTATGCCACCGGCCAGGTCTCCCCACTCCCATCAGGACCGTGTGATGGGAAAAATAAGGCCTGTGGATGACTGTGGTATTTGTCTTCCACTAATAATATATCACGTTCACAGTCATGTTGGGTTTTTGTTCGCACACAAGCTAAATGTTTTAAATGGCACGTGTTGCTGTGCACCCTTTCTGAGAGTGGACTGACTGACTGGTGTGTGTGCTGGTTAAGGTACTGACAGCTCGATGAGCTTGCCTGGGACAAGGGGGAATGTGAGCGGCCGGCCCATCCCAAACGCTCCAGCTCGCTCACTCACTCACTCTCTCTCACATCACTGCTCTTTTCTCCCTTTCCTCACAGGATTAGTTTTAATGAGGCATCTCTCTCTGCCACACACACACATACAGTATACACAAATATTCTCTCACTTCCCTTCTCTCTCTCTCTCTCACTCACTCAGTCCTTCTCTCTCTATCAATCCCTCCCTTCCTCCCTCTCTCTCTCACTCTCTCTCCCTCCCTCCCTCTCACGCTCTCTTTCACTCACTGTCCTTCTCTCTTACTGTCTTTCTCTCTCTCCCTCACTGTCCCTCCCTCCCTCTCTTCCTCTCTCTTTCTCTCCCTCCCTCTCTCTCTCACACACTGTCCTTCTCTCACTCTCCCTCTGGAACAGTGGAATGATGGCAGGAAACGCTTTCGCATTGACAGACAGCTCCTCAGAATAACTTTTCCCTCTGGCCTTTCTTATCAGGAGTGCTGAGTGGCAGGCTGGTTTGCTTGGCTGTCCTCTCGCCTCTCCCCACACCCTTGAGAGTAGGGGGGGGGGGGGAGGAGGGGTGGTGTCACAACACATCGCAACCTGACACCCGGGACACAATCACAACAAGCCACAGTTACCAAAATGGGACTGATTTATGTGTCTGTAACTGATGAGGATGTCCTCGCTCTCTCTCTCCCTCTCTCTCTCTCAAAGGAGCATTTTGTGAAATTCAGTGAATCACAGGTAAACAATGAACCAAATGACCTGATCAGAGGGGATTCATTTTCTTAAACTTCTAATATCATTAGTCACCTTAAAGGCTTACAGGCTGCCGTTGTTGTTGTTATTCTTATCTTGTTGTTTTGGGGCGAGCCCTTAGCGCCTGTTCCTGCTCTAATCTGCAGCGTGTGTTTAGACATCGCTCTGGAAACTGCGTCCGAGGACAGAGATAGCGCAAAGCAGCGCATGCAAATCCCCACGGCTTCGGTGATGTGGACCCGCCGCCACGCCCTCGCGCCGAGCCACAGGAGCCGGAGACGGAGCGAGAGAGCAGCGGGGGGCACGAGACTAGACGAGGCAGGTGGAGAGGTTGGCGGCCGCCGTGCTCCTCCGATCAATAGGCACATTCACCGCCCCCGGGAGCAGAGAGATAGATGGGCGAAACGGTAAAAAATTAACCTGACCTATTTCTTTCTTTTCTTTCTCTCCCACCTCCTCTCTCTTTTTTCTGCTTGCCCTCCTGTACTTTCTCTGCCCCTCAACGCTGCGCTTGCGTGCTCCCCGTCATGCTCTGCAGGTTGGCACCTTCCTCGTTTTTCTCCAGATACACGCGACAGGAGACAGAGAACACTCTTTAGTGCCCCTCGCAACCAATCTGGGTATTTGTGCCGGGCAGTGAAAAGTTGTCGGCACGGGGGTGGGCAAGTAGGTGGGTGGGCAAGAGTCTGGTCTGGGGAATGTGACACGCCTGCGTGCCCGGGCCTCGGTGGGCAGCGTGACAGTGACAGGAGAGGAGAGGAGATGGGCGACAGGCGCCCGTTGGTATGGCACATGGCCTGTTCTACTGACAAAATGTTTTGGATGTTTTCCCCCGCCTGCCCGCGGCCTGCTCACACGGGGGTGCCACTAACAGAAGTGGCGGCGTGCGCGCGCAAGGAATGCACCGACTGATTTACGAGGCGCTCTCAGGCAGACCCACAAGAGATAAGGGCTGAGGGTCTCATGCCATACAGAAATAAACCGCACGCACGATGCCCGGCAAAATGCCTCAGGAAGGTCTGACGGCATCTCAAAGAGTCACTGATTGGACACACGTGGGCCATAATGTATATGACAAATGCACACGCCATACCATTGCTTCACTGTCCACACACACACACACACACACACACACACACACACACACCTCTCTTTTGAGGACAATAGGCTGAGTCTGTCCACCCATACTGCAGCGCAATAAAAGGGAAGGGGTTAAAAATAAAGAGTAAGGCATGTGGCACAGCTGTGAGAGGCTTCCAGATCTGTGTGCTTGTGCTGTCACTCCACTTCAATCTCAACAGCTGAGATGACAGGGGGCTACTGCTGCTCCTTTGCTTGGCCTCCTGCTCTCTCTCGCTCTCTCTCTCTCTTGCACACACACACACACACACACACACACACACACACAGACACACACACAGACACACACACAGACACACCCTTTACTGTGCTAAAGATAAAATAGCTCTCCACCAGCACTCTGCAGATGCATGGTGAGGGGGTGGTAGAGCAGAGTTCAAAAAAGGTGATCCGATCACACACACATAAACTCAGTCCCCCACACCCATTCCCTCTAGGTGTAACGAGGCACACAGAAAGGCTTCAATGTTCATTCACTTAACGCAAGTTACTCAATTTGTCACATTGTCAGATCGGCAAATGGAAGTCAGAACACAACCATGGTCTGGAAAAGACGACTGCATTTTGGCAGTTTGGCAGTCAACCCATAAACTGACAACTCAGTCTCACTCTATAGAAAAAAAAACCTCCCTTAGCTTACTCTGTGATGACAGATGCAGAGAGAATGAATCGCCACCCTTGCGCCGTTTGGCGGAGGTGTTAGAGGATCTGGTGCAGACGGATGCGTGCGTGCGGCCGGCTTTTATACGCATGTGTGAAAGTTACTCACCAGTCTTCTCCAGTCCGCTGTGTTTTTCTGCGTGCTGGTCTCGCAAGACGGCCGTGTTCACGGGGTAATCAGAGCAGCGGGAGAGCCTCGGGGTGAAAGAAAACTCTCAATGCCTTCCTTAATTGAAAAAATCTGTAGTATGTTCAGGAGTGGGAGAAAAAAAAAAGATGAAAAAAAAGGCGGAAAAAGGAAGAAAAAAAAAAGTAACCAAAGAAAGATGAGGCCAAGGAGCCAATGGCTCGGAGTGTTGCTAAGCTGAGGAGGAGGAGGAGGAGGAGGAGGAGGAGGAAGGAAATTCTTTCTCAGTCCGAACTGGTTGGCAGAGCCGTTTGCAACATGGTTATGCTGCGAGAGGGAAGAAGTGAGTGCAAGACTGGGATTGTAGGACAGAAAGGGAGAGAGTAGGGAGGGAGGGAGAGAGAGAGCTGCACACTGATAGAGGAATGCATTGAGGCCAGGGTTGAGCAGCGTGTACTGAGAGCAGGGAAGAGAGGACAGCCTCCTTCAGCCCAGCGTTTGCTTTCCAACACCCCCCACCCCCACATCCATCAGCAGCAGCGACTCACCAGCTTTTCTGCCAGTCACAGCACAACAGCCAGGCAGATTAAAATCACAACACTGCATTTACCTGAGCATGGACGGGGGGGGATAGACAGAGAAAGTACAGAGTTTCCTAAATGAATTTAATTCTGAACCTACTATAATGCTTTACGGTGTAGTCACTGACTGATTCAGTTCTACATTATTACACATTACATCACTTCTGGAGCAGTTTAATTGCATCCTGCCTGTTGTCAACATCTGCTGAGGCGGACTAAGCACAAAAGGAATCTCACACTGAAAGTGTTAAGACCATCTCTAAGCCTGGTCACACTCCACACCTCGGAAATCTTGCCATCGCACCATTTAGAGATTGGTACTTTTGATGAGCATTACACCCCTCTCCCTGCAACAATGACCTTACAGACTCCATGCTTGACCCGCATGCCAATTACATGTCAAATAAAAATACAGTAACCCAATCCACCCCGGACACCACGTGAGCACCCGCAGAATCCCTGCCATTCATCAGCGCTATATTGGAGCGCCCGCTCTCCCAGACAAGCCAGCTATGTGCTGCCGCTATAATGCCATCTATTTTATGGCGGCGGTCTCTCTATACAGCCACTGTTCGGAGAGCGGCTGGGCAAACCACTGAACTATAAATCTGTGCTGAAACTCAACCGCGAGAGACAACAATAATAAAAATGAACACACCTTTACCTGACAGCGCATGCCAGACAAGCCCCCTCCCCCCTTTCCACACACACACACACACACACACACACACACACACACACACACACACACACACACACACACACACACACAATCCCCAAGGCTGATGCCAGGCCAAACAGCCATAAACATTCCACAGCTGCCTTAATGACTCTTTACTGGACGGCATATCTCAGCGACAGCAGGCTACAGGCCAGCATGTCTACTAGACTAGACCCAGATCTTCAGTCTGTTTTCCCACTCAGTTTCCTCCCCATTCAATCACAAAGGACCGTAATATGATATGTACTAATTATGGGGTCAAAGCTACGGGTCTGACCAGAGGTCATTTGTATTAAATACGAGACAGAGGAAGTGTCTTATCTTCAATTCAAATCTAAAAGAGGGCATAGTATTTTGTTGGTGGAGGTAGAAGGAAAGAAAAAAAAAAAAAAAAGAGAGAGAAAAAAGGCGAAAAAAAGGAAACTGCTTGTGCTTTTTTTCTGTCTTTGATGTTCCAGGTCTGGAGCAACATATTCCCCCTCGGATAAGGGCTCGTGTTTTTGGAGCTTCGCTGGAAGTGCCTGGGGTGGGATGCAAGGGGAGCACATGCGCTACGTGGGCAGGAAAGCGCTGAGCGTCTGGGAAATGCACACACTCTCTCTTTCTTTCTTCTGTTCCGTCTTTCTCTCCCTCCTTCACCTCTCATCCGCCCACGCGCTGCTCTTAACGCACCTCGTCCCGCTTCATCCCCTAATTGAGGTGATCAATCAAATCAGGGGTCCCCTCAGAGGGAGGGGAACCACGGGACGACACTCACTGCCTCCCATGTCAGGCACGAGACGTGGGGATGGGGATGCATGCGCACACACACACACACACACACACACACACACACACACACACACACACACACACACACACACACACACACACACACACACACACACACACACACACACACACACGAGGTGTGGGGACGGGGATGGAGCCGTCTACCTACAGAAGCCAATCTGCTCTCAGGGCTTTCAGGACGGCATCATTTATCACAAAGCTCATATATGCATGTGGTTACATCATCACGTAAAAACACACACAGACACAGACACAGACACAGACACAGACACAGACACAGACACAGACACAGACACAGACACAGACACAGACACAGACACAGACACAGACACAGACACAAACACAAACACAAACACAAACACAAACACAAACACAAACAAAAGAGGAAACACACAGATATGCTGACACACGCGCGTGCGAGACAGACCCTTGCCGACAAGAAAGACAAATCTAACTGGAAAAGGAATAACGCAGCAGGATATTCATTGTGACATGATCTGAGCATAAGAATAGGAAAAGTAGTCAATGAGGAGTCTTTGGAGAGGCGATGGCTGCAAAATGGAACGAGAGACCTTTGTTTCAAAAATCAATTTTCCTTTCAGTTGGCTGGAAAGAAAATGGCGAGGAGACATGAAAGAAAGGGAGTAATGGCAGACGGATGTTTGGGCTGTTGAAGTCATTTTGCTCCCCACCATCATGGAGATCTGTGTCAGGCTGAAAATGGCCTCGGACACTTTATGCACATAATAGAATGTCATGATGATGGAAAGAGGTCTTGTCAGTCTCCAGGAAATTATATTCCCTCTTCACTATCTAAGAAACCAACACTTATGGTGGGGTGGGGGGGAGTAGCCTCTCTGTACAATACAGAAAATCATTCATCAATCATCTCCAATCATGTTCTGCAATACTACCTACCATGACAGTAAAACCGTGAAAAAGTCACAGGATTTGGTCAATATATCTATGCACTGCATCTGAGAATAGAACTCAACCTCGTTTTACCCTCTTGCTTAAGGCTTTAGAATGGGATCTGTCCGTAGGATGGCAGATGAAGGGACCATCCTTGGGTTCGGAGTGTCATTTCATGGCCTTATTACCAGGCTGGGTTTCCTCTTTCAGAGAGGAGAGGCACAGCCCCAGCTCTAACCACAAACCTGACCTGCAGCCAAAGGAGGAAAAACTGCTGTGTGCTCAGGGCTGAGCTGGGCTGGGCTGGGCTTGGCTGGCCCTGGGCCCACTGGCAAAGCCCACCATATACACTCACTGTGTCTGTGTCTGTGTAACACTGGGGAAGGGAAGAGGGGGAGAGGGGGAGAGGAGAGGCTAAAGAAAACCTTAGCCAAGTAACTAAAGGAGGATTTTGAGAATGTCAAATTAGAGCGGAGTGGGGTTAGAACAACACTGAAACTTAAGAGGAAAAACAGAGGATCAAAAAGAGGGGGGGGGGCTTCATCGCTGCTCCACTGTCCCCTTCACCCCCCACACCTCACTTCTCGTCTTCCAGAGACGAGGCCCAGTGGGCTCCAGAGAGAGAGAGAGAAAAAGACAGAGAGGGACTCCCTACAGTAGAGACAGAGCTTCGCCTCCGACAGCTGTTTCCGATCTGTTTATTCTCCGATGCCGAAAAGACGCAGCGTGATGGAAAATGGTACGTGCGCCATGCTGCAAACACACACGCACACACACGCGCACGCACACGCACACACACACAGACCTATTGTTCAACAGAACTCCAGATCCATCCCCTTCATTTTAACTCTTTGCACACGGACAAAACACACAAATACGGCACCCTTTAAGTGTAAGACACTTCAGTGGCTAAATGTATTGAAAGCAATCACATTTGACACTAAAAACATGCCTCAGCAGTGAGAGAGGTGCCTTTTGATAAGCTGCTTCTTTACGCAGTGCTTCACATGAGACAATCCCACTGGAACCCAAGCCCACTTCTTCGGGGGGGGTTTGTTTCATTTCACAACCCCCAGCTGTGTCTCCTCTGCAGGACTCCATGAAAATTCCAGCGCAAGCTTGCGGTCTAGGGGCTCGCGGCTGTAGCGCAAACTCTCAGGATCTGGATAGCAGAGCCTCGGCCACCAGCGGCCCATCTCCCCATCCTCTAAACCCCCCCCCCCCCCCCACCCCCCCGGACTCTCAGACAGCTCTGGGAGAGAGGGACTGTGTGGTCCTGAGCTGCCAGCCAGAACAAAGAGATGGGTCCTGCTCAGTCTTCTCCCTTGTCACTCACGGGGGCCTTGATTAAGTGCCTCGCCGCCCCTCTCTTGCTGAACCTCGTCGGAGTGAGCCACTGGGGTGTCCTGCCACGGCTGCCCCAGTTGTCAATCCCACCGACCAACCAGAGCTACAGACCGTACGCCGCGGAGGAGAGGGAGGATTTATTTATGCTGTGGTAATGACTCCGCCAGCTTTGAACACCGCCATGAATCTGAGTGACTGTCAGGATCTGCATTCCCACAGTGCAATGCTTTCAGCTTTACGTTGACTAAATGGATCGAGGGGTAAGGGGGTTCAAGGACCAAGACTGAGGTTTTGACCTTATCACTTCCAAACACGATGATAAGGCAGACAGGGGGAGCAATCAGAGGCAGCGTATCTCCGATAGGTAATAGCAACGAGAGCCCGGCTTTGAATGGCACCCCATGCTGAGCCGACGGTGAGGGCTTTCTGAGAAAGATGGTGATCTAGCACGGACTCTCGTGAGAGCAACGGGGAGAAGGTCAGCGCGGTCATGACTCAAAGCCGTTTCCAAGAAGCCACGGCGGCATCAGACTCCCATCTGTGCAGCCCGTATCGCAGTGCATACACTCTCTCTCCCTCACACACACACACACACACACTCAAGCCAGCGGAATCCAGGGAAATCGTTGAATCACTCATAAAAGATGATTATGGGCTGGGGGGGATGTCCAGGATGAGAAACCACAGGAGCCTAAAACCACACATCTGCATGCAGCTCGTCACTAACCGACAGCGGCTTGGGCCTGCCTTCCTTCCGCTATCTTGGCCTGGCTCTCGCATGAACTTTCACACTCATACTAGAAGGGCCCTGAGAATAAACATTCAACAAGCGCCCGAGCAGACCCCGCCAGCGTTGGCACTTTGTGTCAATACGGCTAAACATCGTCCAGGATTATCGTTGAAAGTTTATAGGAAAGAATAGCAAGAACATATTTGCTGGATTTGTCAAGAATGTGGGTGTAGAAGGAGGAGGAGGAGAGAAAAGAAGAACACTAGCTTCCCGACCGGTTCCATCGTGGGGAATTTTCCCTTTTCACAAACAAACATTCATGGGCAAAGAAGGGTGTAAACCAGCGAGCTGCTCGTCCCATTCATCAGCGGCTCTCAAGTTCAGCAGGCAAACAATGCTCCAGCGAAGCGTTCCCCGGTGATGCGAAACACATGCTTCCTCCTCCCATTAAAGGGCCATTCTCTTCACACACAAGCCCAAACAATGTGCAAGTCAAGTGGTGCAGAAACCATAAAAACTGGGGAGAGGAACGGGGAAATTCTCACTAAATTACAGGCCTTTTGGGAGAGCCAACGTTTTCCCTAATAGGGATTGCCCTTGCCCCCAGCACACACACACAGAGACACATGTACACACACACACACACACACACACACACACACACACACACACACACACACACACACACACACACACACACACACACACACACACACACACACACACACACACACACACACACACACACACACACACACACACACACACACACACACACACACACACACACGGTAAATAGCAGCTGAGCCTTTCATCCCTGCCTGCTCGTCCCCAACTCTGTGCACTGGGGACGAGCCCTCCATGTGATGCTGTGACATGATCAATCAGAGGATATTGACAGGTCCCAGAAGGGCTCCGACTCCAGCTTCTCACTCTGACACCCTCCTCTCTCTCAACCAGCGCACACTCTCTCCGTCTAGCATGCATGCACACCCAAACACACTCACTCTATCGCTCTCTCCCAAGCACACACACTCTCTCTCTCAAGTGCGCACGCACACACACACACACACACACACACAGCTGATGACACAAACGATCTGCCACACCTGCATGATCACTCAGACCAAATGCCCCCCCCCCCCCCCAGGCCTCCCCATGCTATAGATGAACTTATGAATATTTCATTCTCTGCCATACAGCTGTTCAGCATGCATAATGCAGCCACACTGAGAAAACCAATATGATATAGGAGCCTGTGTCTCAAGAGGAACACTGCAAGCCCAATACCAGTCCCAGTTTTGCCTAGACTGTCTTGTCTCGTTGTCTTTGTCTTGTTGACTGAAAGATGCACTCAGTGGACTGAGCGAGAACCTTCTGAGAGGAACCAAACATAGGACAGGAAGCAGGAGCGGCAAGAACTCTCAGGGGAACTAGGGCGCTGTTTTATAGAGTCCATCAGAAGGACAGAGAGGAGGCCTAACAGCAATGTGTAAACTTCATGAAGCCAGTGTCAGACTGTTTCCAGGTTCCACATGAGAGAGTTTTATTTCTCTGAAAAGGAGAGGAGACGCTTCTCTCTGTCTACTCTTGTTTGAAGAACCACCCCCCCCCCCTGTTTTTTTCCCCTTAACTAACTCTACACATGGTCGGGTGCGCGACTGGGCTAACATACCGGAGATGCATTTACATGTGCCACTGGGGACAGCCGAAATCCAATTCCACTCAAACAGATGTCATATATCAGATGCTGAGAAAGCGTGTGTGTCTGTGTGTGTGAATGTAAATGTGTGTGTGTGTGTGTGTGTGTGTGTGTGTGTGTGTGTGTGTGTGTGTGTGTGTGTGTGTCTCTGTATATGAGAGAGAGAGAGAGAGAGAGAGAACCTGGGGTTGGCTAGTCTTTCCTCTGGTCTCTGGAAAGGAGAACAAAGGAGCATCAGCAGGCCCTAGAGAACAGGCACACAACAACAAAAAGACCAAAAAGACAGAAGGGGGGAAGAACAGCTTTGGTTTCTGACATGAATATTGGGCCACAGTGCCCCCACACATTACACACACACACTGGATAAAGAAAACGCCGAATGAAAACCAAAAGAATTGGAGGAAGTAAAAAAAGTAAAGAATAAGAATTATTTCTTGATACTCAGCAGCTGGTGAGCATCACCCGCTTCAAAATAGCACCCACCATCTACCCCATCCACCCACCCACTTCTCCACTCAAGCAAAAAAGAAAGCCAATTTGTATAGAAATTCAAAATTACTTCTTCACTGAAGGTCCATTCAATAGCTCCTTTACCCGGCAGAGTATTAATAGAACACATCAAAACGAGAGGCTGTCAAATCCTGTTCTTCACACAACAACAGGGCTCCTTCTCACCGCGTGCTTATTAGGATCAAGCTATCAAGCTGGTTGCGGTTTAAAATAACTTGATCGCCATAACAAAGTCATCGTTCCGTTTTGATGTAACTCATTTGTTCCTAAATTAGAAATGTGAAGTGGCTGTCGGAGACGAATAGCCATGACCACCGCCTCCGTGTCGCCTAATGAACGCTACGTCTGAGAGCCTCTGTGAGAAGCGGAAGCACTAATTGGGATCCTGTGGCTGTGATTATCTCCCATCTCCCTCCGTCGCTCCCCCTATCCGTCTCTCCAACAACTACGGTCGTGGTTCAGGGCTTCCGCTGCGTGCCCAGAGACGAGTTGCCATTTCCCCAAGCGGCTGGTGCACTGATGACTTGGAAGAGGGAAAATAAAAAAAATCCCATCAGAAGCAATCACACACCCCCAAACATCCTTCGTTTAGAAGGTCAAACATGACTTTCCTGACGAACGAAAGAAGTCGGCGTCATAAATTGTTTGCTCAGGTCATGGTATCAAGGTACTCCATCATATCTTTGTTACAGCTTCCCCAGAAGGTCAACTCTGTCTTCATACAGGGGGACATTTGAAATGAGACTGATGATAAGAGCCTGGTTTCCGCCCAAACCATCACCCATAAGGCCTTTGAAAGACAGAGGGAGTGTCATCGTACATGGTCACCATTCTCTCCTCGAGCTGGCATCACAAGAAAGGAAAGTGTTCCACCGTACTACACCCTGTTCTGCTTATTCTGGTTTCCATTTGAATTCCTCCATCCTTTTCCCCCTCCCTCTCCCTGTCCTCACCTCGTCCCACTCAGCACCTGTTTAATCACTGGTGGAAGTCTGGAGGGAACTCGGCAGTTCTGGCTGAGGAAGACATCTCTGGATCACAGTCTGACCACTGCAGGCATGTTCAAACCATTTAAAAATGTATGGGTGTTAGGAACGTAAATGTGAATAGAGTCCAACCTCAGCATGTTTTTACAGTAGTGATTAAAGGAAGTCAGTTTCAGTCTCTCCCTCTGCCCTTCTGTATCAGAACCCGACATTAAGGGTGAATTGCAGTCATGAGGAGTTTATGGCTTTCCACTCGAGTGCCTCACACACTTTGACTGTGAGGCAGAACATTTATTTCATATTCATTCAGGATCACCCAGCAAATTCCAAAATGTGCACAACAGATGTGCCCACAAAAAAAAAGAAAAGAAAAAGAAACAGTCATCTTCTTCATTATTGGATGCACTTAAAAATTAGGCAGAGAAGGATGTTCTCAGCTGCTCTGTACCTCCATCTCAGCACAGCAAAAGCCGTCAAACCTTGAATGCTAACATTTCTCATGCCAAACCAATATATCCAAGGAAATGACTGTAGATAATCAAATTCTTTAATATTTACTCAGGGTTCAGTTCTGATATCTGAGCCTATCACATCCGATATCTATCAGGCTGGGCATTTGAATGAGCTCCCCTTGGCCTAAGCTCCTGTGGGGGGGGGCTGTGAATATGAATGAGTGGTGGTTGGTGGGGTGCGGGGGGGGGGGCTGAAGGTTCTGTGGTAGATAGGAGGAATTGTGGTCTCCTCCAATCGCATGAGTGGATGACTCAGGGGAGGACAAGAATTATGGCTACAGAGTTCCATCTGCTTCTCTACTCCTCGTCTTGCTTCTTCTTTCCCTTGACAGATTTGTTTTTCCCCACTTTCTCTTCCTCCTTATCGCTCTCCCTCTCTCTCTTTCTCTCTCTCTCTCTGCATCTCAGCGTGTGTTATAGGACTTTAATAACAGTATGGCAGCGAGGCGATAAGATGAATCCCAAACACACAAACACAGATAGCTCACATATTCACCCAGTGGAAGATCAGGATCTGATTGAAATTCCTTCCTTTGAGGACACGCTCTGGCAAACACAAGTTTTCCAGGCTGCGTGTGCAAGTCCAATCACATGCATTGCAAATTACACCTGAAAACAGTTGGGCTGGCTGGTGCAGTCCAAAGAAATATTCGCTGCACTAAATTGGAGCTCATTAATGTGAACCTTGCCTAGGTTGGGTTTTGCACTACAAAGGTTGAAATCTTACACATGCAAATCACTGCAAAGGAGAAACAAACACTGGGACTTCAAAGTACGATCCTGTGAGGATATTCATTCCTTCCGGTGATAGAGCAACAGGTCAATCCTCTAAAAAAGCCTCCTGTCCCAGATAGTGAGCAAGGAGCTGGGCCAGGTCTGGCCTGGGTCTGGGCCAGGTACGGCGGAGCCACATCAGATCGGCTCGGCTCTGTTCCAAAGTTGGCTCCTATTTTGGGATGTCTCCTACCCATATCTCGATTACCACGCTACTTCACACCACTCACACACAGCATCTGCTACAACACAAGCATGCCCAGTAGGCTGCACTTCATACAGACATATTGCCCTGCAGTCCCTTTTAGGCATATGGGGGGCTAGTTGCAGAGGTGTGAGGTACAGACCTACAGACCACCACTCTTCCAGGCTAAAGCAGCAGGAGGCAACGTCCTACCGTTGCTGACCACCAGGGGAGGCGCCGTTTTTGCACCACTTCAAAGACGTGTTCATTCTGGACCCGAGTGTGAAGGCGCTGAGGTGGTCTAATTAAACGTGACGTCTAATAAAGCACATTCACTCCGGTTGGCATGAGGCGTGTAACTCCGATTCCAGCGCCATCTGCCTCCGACGTATCCCAAACAGTAGCAGGCTTCGCTAAGACGACAAGCTGTCTCAACTTTCTTCATTTGGAACGGAGTCTGTGAACAGAGACCAGTGGACTCTGCAGACGGGTGCATGCAACACCAGACAGTAAATACGTTAAAGCTATCCCCTTTCTAAAGACGTTAGGACATTATTCATGCAGGGGATTACATCAAAGCTACGAGCACGTAAATGGGAGCAGTGGAACTATCTTTCACCGCTATTTCAGGGAAGCAAACTTTCAGGAAGTAGAGCTGTATTCGGAGTGTTTTCCTTCAGTTTTACAGTGTCTTTTTTTTTGTTTTTTTTGTTCTGGCATGGTTTCACGAGGCATATGGAAGTTGCATTAATCGCAACACACATCACAAGTACACAAGTGCAAGTATGTACACACACACTCAGAATAGCAAACTTGGCTCCCAAATTCATGCACTGCGTGTGTCCATTTATGAGCCCGCTCTACTTCATTTCCCCAAAAAAAGTCTCCTAGCGTGGGTTTACGATATTACTGACATTCATTATGGCGCAAAGGCAGACAGAGATGTAGACAAGAAGTTAAGGTCATGTAACTCCTAAAAGCTCCACTTTTTTTTTCTTTTTTTTTTTTAAAAAGTCATCTCTGGCTCTCAGAATACATGAGGAGGGCCAAAATCTTTCATCAGCCATCATTTATGAGTCACTCAGACTCGCTTCCCGACGTCTGGGAGAGGAGGAGCCCAAGGCGGCGCCGTGAAAAGAGCCAGACACGAGTGAAGCATGAACGACTCCGTCAGACTTGAGTCACATCCACTGGTGGGAGGCGAGAGGTCTTTGAAAGCGGGCCCCGAGATGACGCATCATAAGAGGCATTGTGCTGTTGATGAAAATGAACTGCGGGGAGAAGGAGAAGCAATTTCGGATGCCTGTCAAGCTGTCGTCAACACGCAGACACCGTAGGATACGATGGGTTCATTCTGTGGGTGTCTTCCTGCATTCCTAACGACTTAAGGGTCCTCCCAGGCCAAATATTCACCAATTGACCTGTATCCATGTCTACTTCTTATCCTCAGTAGGCCTCTGTCCATCACCAATCCAACAAGAATAGTGCTAATGTAGACCCTCAGTGATTGATAACCAATGCAGTGCCTCAGTGGCAGTGGAACACGTTTAATATTTGGACTCAATGAAAGATGAGGACAAGCGTGACTAAGAGAGACATACTCCACCTCGTGTTTGTGTGAGCACTGACTACCAGCACGGAGAGGCGATGCCCGCTGTCACTGCTCTGAAACCTGATCATGACTGATGCTCCCTCTGCGTTTGGGCAGGACCTCCAGCAGGAAAAAAAAATAAGTTCCACATGTAGACCTTTGACTGGTGCTTGACCTTATTAACCCCCAAACAAGGCCTTTGCCGGGACCTACTAATGACACTTAACCTGGCCTCAGCTGACTGCCAGTCCCAAACGAGTTGGACGTCTGGGGGGGGGGGGGGGGGGGGGGGCACGTGAGAGGGCAGAAGTGCTGTCCGTGTCCGATCCCAGGAGTGGGTCAAACAACAGATGGCTAGTAGGGGATTATTCCGAACTCTGCCACCGTCGAGTTTAAGTTAAGCACAGCTCGCCCACGATCACAAAGCCACTCACTCATGCATTATTTAACCCCAACGTGGTTGTGCTGTGTGTCTGTACGTGTGCATACGGCCACGCTTTACACTTTACCCCACCCGGCGTGTTAAGCCTGTCATTTAGAATGCACACTCTCCATGTGTCAGTCTGGTGTCAAACCATGCACACATGCCAAGTCCAACAGCCCTCTGGCAAAACACACACACACACACACACACACACACTAGCAGCTTTAATGAAATCAACCAAACAACAAGAAACCACAAGCAGCTATGATACCACAGATCATATACATTGCAGCTAGGGGGGGCTTATCTTTCCAAAGAGCGCTTATTTAAATCGAACCAACGAGCCAGATCGAATTTTTAATGCCATGAAACCCTCTTATTACGCAACCAAATCCCTGATTAGTGGGCACAGATTCAAACAATCATTCTATTTACAGCCCTTTGTGGAGATTACAAATATTTTTAGCTGTATTTATTGGAGAAACATGATGTTTGGAGCACGAGGAGTGATGACAGGCTCTGATTGTGGTTCAGTGTATGATGGGGTGCCTGAAAATAGCTGGTTGATATGTTTTTTTATGTTACATGCACAAGCTTGCATGATCATAAGAATCCATAGCTTTGAGGTCCAGGCTCTTCAAAAAACGCCATTATTTCCAGGGCATCAGTCTGGGCACAATGAAACACAATCACCCAGAGCTTTGATCAGCCTGCGTGGCACCTACTCTAAGCTCGCCGCATCCTCGGGGCCAGGCTGGCTGGCTGGCTGGCTGGCTGGCTGACCGACTGACTGGACTCATCTAGATCCACTGCTGCCAAAGGCAGAGAGGATTCATGACCGTGATGATTATAAAATCAGTCCCATCACTCTTGACACAAAATGGTTTGGAAGTATTTGTAACATTCCGCCCAGCCTCACGAGCTCATATGATTGAATACTGAATAGCCTTTTGCAAATATGCACACTAGAGACAAAATTGTAGCCACTGAAAAACAGTTAAATAAAAATCCTGGCAGAAAAAAAAAACGCTTTCTGCTCACCACAACGTTCCCCAGGCTGTACACCATATACAGACAGTGGCCAGCATGGTTGTGAGCTAATGACGCAAACATGGGGGCCCCCTTGCCCGCCCTGGGCCCCTCGTTTTACAGGTGCCGTGGTGCCCCAATCTAATTCCATGAGAGACGGGCCGGTGATTCCTCCTGCCGATGACTCTGTGTCGTGTTGTGTCGTGTTGTGTCGTGTCGTGTCGTGTTGTGTTGTGTGTGTGTGTGTGTGTGTATGTGTGTGTGTGTATGCGGCCGAGGCGTCTTGCCCACTCCACGGCAGAGGGGCTCCTTTGTGTTTGTGCGGGAAGCCTGTCGGCTCTCCAGTCAATTGTCCCACGCCATTAATCACAGGCGACAGTCAATCGCCTGCAGCTAATATATGCGCTGGTTCCCCATGGCTAATTCAATGAGGTCTTATTACCGCTGTGACCAGATCAGACCAGACCAGCCCAGACCATCCTCACAGGGTCCCTAAAGTTCTGACCCACAGAGATGGACCCTCAGCAGCCCAGTTAGCAATCAAATGACACCAGACAGAGACAGGAAAGGCACAAAGAGAAACTGTGGTGGCGAGACAACTTGTAAAAGACCAATTCAGGGCCACGTTCATTCTCTGGTTTCATGTTGTGGGTGCTCATTTTATATTGGTTGCCATGCAGACGGATTGGACTCCTGTGCTCAATGCAAAAGCTAGCACACTGTTTATCCCAGGCTGCTTGTTGACTTTCTGAACACGCACGCGCACACACAAACACACACACACACACACACACACACACACACACACACACACACACACACACACACACACACACACACACACACACACACACAGACAAGCCTGCTTCAAACGCATGCCTTGTATACCAGATTCATTATTCATACTAAAGGTGCACAGCTTGCCACTGTGTGAACATTTACAATTCAAACAGGAAAATGAGTGGCAGCGTCTTGCAGTCGGGGCAAGGTTACAGCCAGCTGAGCAAGAAGTTAGAGAGCAACAAAGCCAGCGAGAGGGATCGATAGAGAGAGAGAGAGAGAGAGAGAGAGAGAAAGAAAGTAAGAAAGAGAGTTACTAAGAAGGAGAAACAAAGAAAAAGAGTACCTGCTATGGCCTCCACAAAGATACATTTAAAAGGGAAAGTGGCCAAGGTGGAGCTTTAAGATGAAGTGCATGGCATTAGATAATGACAGGGGAAAGGGAGGCTGCGGTGTTCTTTAAAGAACGAGAGCCGTTCCCACATAGCTTTGGCTTCTTCATACCTCGCGGAGCACCAGCTGAGGGAATAGCAGGACTGCAACAAAATGGCCGGAGGGAGGGCTTCTGTTTACAATGGGCTTGAAAGACCAGCCTCTACCATCGTCCAAAATGGATTTATCGCAAATTAAATCAGCAGTGGCTGTCCTTAGAGATGGGATGGGTCATTCAAGCCACTGGCAGAAAACAAGCTCATTTGCGCTACAGTGTAAACACTGGGCTGTAACACCGTCCTGTGGGCTCCGAAGCTGTCCATCACGCCATGGAGAACAGCATATGATTAAGAGGCCTCTCCGCGTCTCCTTCTGTCAGTCCTTTTTTCTAAACACACACACAGAGCACACACACACACACACACACACACACACAGAGCACAAACACACACACACACACAGAGAGAGAGACACACACACACAAACGCGCACACCCAAGCGCACGCTTGCACTCCACACATGGTGCCCTTAAGAGCTACCCCCTCCTGCTGAAAGATGGAGAAGTCAGGCATCCAGCACCTGCTCTGCCCAGCCCCTTACACACACACACACACACACACACACACACACACACACGCACACACACACACACACGTGTCGCATGCTCCACCATTGTCCACCTGTGGGTGAGATAAAAGGGCAGAAACTTAATATGACCGCAGAGCAGCAGGAGATCCTCTGGAAGTGGACCACAGCACACAACTGCTCGCTTTCTCTCTCTCTCTCACACACACACACACAAACATGTATAATTTCACGCTCATGTTTATGCCCCAGAGATTCACAATTCACAACTAATTATACTGCTGTCTGCCTTTCATGTCAATCATGACACAAATGGGCATGTTGCTTGGCCTGGGCCCAGCACCCTACCCTCCCTGCCTCCCTCCCTGCCTGGTGTCCCCTGGCCAGCGTCCTGCATGCCGCACCAGTTGTAAGGCAGCTGCTGACCGGCTACTCGAGCAATCACAGAACAAGAATCGGAATCAGTGAAATAAAAAAAAAAGTGAGAGTAGAAGTAGAAACATAATAGAATAAACTGCCGTGTGTGTATGTGTGTGTTTGTGTGTGTGTGCGCCTGTGAGCCACCTGAGCTGTGTGTTTGGTATGGGCAGAGAATGCGGGGGGGGGGGGGGCACACAGTGATGGAGGAGGTGAGGACGCTCTGGATGGTGGTTCTGTAGAACTGCCTGTGAACTTGGTGGAGATGTTCATATTCCGGAGCAGCATTAGGACAAGCATCCTCTGCTGAGCTCACTCGATGACCTCAGACGAGTGGCTCTCCAATTTCAGGTCGCTGGTAATGGCGGCACCGAGAAACTGAACAGACTCCACCACCTTTACGGCTGCGTTGTTGAGGAGTAGTGAGGTGTGCCATGACTATCTCCACCGCCTCGTTGACGTTGAGCTTCAGGTTGTTTTCTGTATGCTGCCAGCTGTGACACGGTATCCCTGTAAGCCAGCTCATCATTGTCCTTGATGAGACCTAGGACCGTGGCGTAATCAACAAACAAACCTGATCAGCTTGATACAGGGGTGGTTCTCTGTTTACCAATGTTGAGCAGCTTGTGGAGGGGTGGAGGTGGGAGTGCTGGGGGTAGGGGGGGTTGCTCAGGCCTCAAATACACAAGAGGGTGAGAGAATGCCTGAGCAGCACACACACAGCCCATCAACTGGGGACCAACAGAAAGTCCCTAGAAAAACGCTTGGCTGGTGAAATGCATCGCAAGACAAACAAACAGCAGAGGGCTGTAATTAAACACAGATGCTGTAATGAAGGCTTTTTTTTCTCTATTTTTTAAACTTGACTTTTTTTTTGTGCTTTTTGAATTTTTTCCTAGTTTTTTGGAACAGGGCATCATTAACTGAGCATAATAAAAAATGATATGCGTCGCCATGGCGGCAGTGAAGTCATGGTGTCCCCACATGACATGGCAACACTTCCATACGTCGCCCCATGTCTCCGTCGCTTCATGTGGCGCATTGTCACCCTTGTTTATTTGACCCCCTTCCCCTCTCGATCACTCGTGGCCCCTAAACAATTTACACTGAGCTTGGATGCTTTGTATACACTCTCGATTGTACCAGCCATATGGAAAGACATTAAGGCGAACGTCGGATTTAATGATGGCTGGAGGAAGAAGTAAATAAATACTTCGGCTTCAAGCGCTCACTCATTAGGCTGAGACGAGAAGCAAATTACACCCAAAAGCAGGCTGATAAACAAGCAACTGGAAGGTGGAGTGACGGAGGGGGGACGGGGGGGGGGGTCTTTGATCTCAGTACCATTTGAGCGAAAGTCAGGCAGAGGTTCAGAAAAGCTGGAATTAGTGGAGTGTGTGTGTGTGTGTGTGTGTGTGTGTGTGTGTGTGCCTGTGCAGCCCCTGACACACACTGTTGCCACCCCACCCTCCCCTCTTTGGAAATGGAGTGGATGAGTGGGACCAAGGAATGCCACGCGGAGATGGGATTTAAAAGCTGCACATCCCCACACTGAGCGCGAGTCAGTGCCCGTGGCCCACTTTAGAGCTCACAGGAGGGGAGGGAGGGGGGGTGGGGGGGCGCAGGAAGGCTCTTCCTCAGCAGTGCAGGTGTAGGAGCCACAGGGAGAGAGGTTACAAGTAACAGATTCCTTAAGCGTGGGCTAGGACTTTAAAAGACAGGGATTCTCTTTTAGAAAGAGGGGGACTTTTTTTCTGGATTTGTGGTTTGAGGTTAATAAAGGTCTGATCTGGGGCTGGAATGACTTTTTAATGGAGGATTCATCATCACCATCCTAATCACCACCACCATCATCATTATCTTCATCAACAGTCATAGTGCTGGAACATGAAACTCAGTGATTGCAAATGGAGAGCAGGCGATTCACACATTGTGTAATGCATTCTTCAATGCAACACAAGACGCGTGGTGAATGTAATGCTCTGTTGTTTCAACTTAAGGAAGCCTGGAACCAACTCGGTCTGCTACTGCCTGAAGTGCCGGCGGTTTCTTCGCGTGCTGTGATCGTTTAATCCTCAAGCACATACACTGTTCAGGCAGACAGCACAAAAATGTCTGCCATGTCCCTCCACTTATCTGTACTTCCAATCTGACGTAGAAAAGGCGTCTTTCCTCAGGGAGGGTAAATATTAAAACTGACGTCGGGCTTGACCCGTGATGTCTCGGCGTGCATTCTCTGGGTGTTAAGTATCATGTGAACCAGTCAGAGCAAATTTGTCTACACTGAACGGGCGATAGAAACATTCGAGCATTCCGCTCTATCCACGGCGCACACTACAAGGGTATCGCATGAAAAGATAAATCACCGGGCCATGCCCGGGCTGAAAAGGAGACGGGTTCCTGAGTTACTCGGGGCTCTGGTTACACCGGGCTTTGGCGCTGGGAGCCCATTAACTGGAGCACTGCCCACCTCTGGGATACACGGGGTCTTGGGGAACAGAAAGCAGCACAGCAAAAACACTGGTAATTATTTTACATTAATGACAATCTATCAAACAGTCATCGCCCTCCATCCTGGCGTCAGCTTGTGTCTGCATATTTTCCATGCCTGTTGTATGTGTGTGTGTGTGTGTGGGGGGGGGGGGGGGGGGGGGATGTTAACAGCTGTATTTCGTTATGTATTTGCAATACACGTATGTTCAGATACAAAGTATATCTTTTTTTTTTTTTTACAGTCTAGAATCATCACAGAGATATTGAATTTAGATCAAATGGATGTGTGTGATTATTATTATTATTTTTTTTTAAATGCTCATTTATTCTATTGGGAGGGCTGGATAGGAGATCAAAAGCACACGAGGCAAGGCTACATGGTGTTGGATGCCTCTGGAGCATTCCCTATCTAAACAAATCTGACAAGACTATCTATGATTTAAGGGCGCGCCTGATACTGTGCCGCTGCCTGAGCTCTCGTTCTTTATTAAATTGTTTAGCAGACTCAAAAGCAGCAGCAAACACAGTGGCAGAGGCCATGGCAGAGGCACAGACACCGAACCAGACACAGGGCTTTCAGCTGGACGGAAAGAGAGAGAGAGGGAGGACAACAGAGACAGGGAATCTTAACAGGCCAGCTTAACAAAGCCAGAAGTTTTTGTTTGAGTGTGTGTGTGTGTGTGTGTGTGTGTGTGTGTGTGTGTGTGTGTGTGTGTGTGTGTGTGTGTGTGTGTGTGTGTGTGTGAGCCTCTTTGGTTGTTTGTCCAGTCGTGCCTCGCAGACCAGCTCTGTTTGGCGTTTGACCGCTCTCACCCCATTCGTCAGCCACTCCGGCCAGTTGTCAAGGTACCGGAGGAGTGTGAATGGTGCTGTTGCTATGGCAACCTGTACATTTACAAAACACACAAACCCCCCCCCCCAACACTCCTCCACCCACCCAAACAGTGTTTGATTGCAACATTCAGACGTCAAGTGATTTGTTCCCCTCAGGCTAAAGACCACATACAACGCTGGTGAATTTGTTGTGTCACACAGAAGTCTGATGCTTTTGGCCTTCAGCACCCCACATTGACACTGCCACCTGGTGTCCACAGTAGCCTTTTTCCATCTGACTAACTTTAAAACGCTTCAGTGCAGCCCCATATTACCACAATGAAAGTCAATATCGTAAAACTCCTGAACCAATTTCCAATTTCCCCTCACTAGGCCCAATATGCACATACAATTGCCCCTTTAGAAAGAAGGTTAAAAGTCGCCAGAACATAAATCATCAAGGGATAGACTGACATCGTAAAAGTCCAATATTCAAAAGGAGTGGATTTTGTGAGATGTAAGTATGTTCACTAAAAGTTTCTTTCGTTCTCAGATTTCAGGAGCACAGCCATTTAAGGGCTAAGAGGATATATAAAGCCTAGGCTCTAACCAAATATTACACACAACCCTATGGGCTTAAAGGAGAATGCCAGCTCTTTTACCACAGGTAAGTGGAAGGTGTTAAGTGTTAATACAAACAGACAGAAAGAAAGAGCCAGAGAGAGAGAGAGAGATTGTAGCATGTGCTTGAGAGAAAGTCCATCAAAAATATGTCAGGGAGACACAAAGAGAGAAAAATGAGAGAGTGCCTGTAACTAAGTTTGGTCCCGGGCATTTGGACTTTCTGGTTCCTGTGTGCGGTCTCTGATTGCAGGAAGCTGGACCGGTTTCAGGCCTCCTTTTAAAGTCCATTTCCTGCCCTCTCTCTCTCCCTCTCTCGCTTGAGATGGATTGATAGGCAGCAACAGAGGGAGCAGAGTTGCCTCTCCTTTCATCCGTAACTCAGAGCTTTCCACACACACACACACACACACACAGTGGAGAAAAATGTGTTTGAAAGAAACTCCTACAGGTAGGTTGTGAGCGCACTCTCTGCATTTGTGTCTCCTTGGCACCCTGCCTGCAGAGTGCACACTAGCCCAGTAGCCTTGACACGTCCTGCTGCGGGCAGGAGACACAAACACCCCTGTCTGTCTCTCCGTCTGCTGCTAGGCACACAGGGAGGGTAACATGCTGGGGCTCCGGTGAGCAGTGACGAGATCCGAGACCCTAACGGCGCCGGGATCTCATCACTCATTAATTGCCTCGGCCTCGCTGATCCGGCCTAATGCACCACGTGAAAACGGTAACGGCGGTATTAAAAGTAACGAACCGAACTCGCGGCAGGGAAATCTAACCATTTTAAAAAGACCGGACAAATTTGCTTGGACAGGAAAAGCCTCTCCTCTGCTGGTTGAGCACACCCTTGGCATGACCTTTGAGTGGAGTTCTCTGGGACACCAGCCGTTATGCATTAAACAGTCCGCACCACAAACAGCTTGGCTTCAGCAACACTGTCCTCTGTTGGTGAAATATACACATTACAGGCCTACCAGTTAACCGGGATCAGTATAACTGATAGACACTAATGCATAATAATAATAATACTGAGTTTATAAAAAACAACTGCTGTCTCATTCCTTTGATACTCATGACACAACCAAGATTCTTGTGGCCAGTCCCTGTCATTTCGCTACATTCTGAACCAGCCAAGCAGCTAGCAACAGGGCCCTTCCAGCAGGGCTGAAAGACGTCTGAGAAAAGGCAGTCATGCGCATCGAACACACACTCTGCTGAGCGAAAGCATTATAGACTTATGGGGCCTGTTTACTTAAACATGTTGATGGGTAACACAGACGACATGCTCAGTAGCAAACAAACACATAAAACAAACAAACAAACAAACAAACAAACATCATCTCAGGAAATGGTGTGAAGAGCATAGGATGGCTGTGGGAATGGGGCTTACAGTCAGTACGGATCAGCGTCTGCCTAGTGCGCAGGCGGATAGGAGATCCAACAGAGGAGAGGAGAGGAGAGGAGAGGAGAGGAGACCAAAGGGAGCTTTAAAGTGGGGCATACGGACAGGCAACATCCCACAGTCCTCTATCTGTTTTAAACACCTCTTCTGACTGGAAGGGAGGGTGAAAGAGAAAGGGTAAGCGAGAGAGAGAGAGAGAGGGAGGGGGGGTGAAATTGAGGGTCATGAAAGATCCAGATGAAAGGGGCAGATAAATGAGAGGGGAAAGGATGGAGAGAGAATGGAGGAGAAGAGTAAAAGCAAAGAAAAAGAAAGAGGAAAAAGAATGAAAAGAAAAGCAAAGAGTGCTCAAAGCCAAGTGTGCTGGGCTGCGGCTGGCCAGAAGCTGTGCATCTGCTGCCCCGGCTCCACTGGAGACAGCAACGGTATGCAGGCCTGCAGCTCCCTCATTACACTCAAAGGGCCTTTTCATCCAGCTCTCTCTTCAGTCACACACACACACACACACACACACACACACACACACACACACACACACAGCCTCCTTCCCTGCCTGCGGACACAGATCCCCACCAGACAGACAGCCTCAGAGGATAGAGCAAGAGAAACCATTCAGGTGAAGGATCATACTTTCATACATTTATATCATTGTTCCATTGTTCACTAGATTAGGAGATCCCCTGCAACATAAAATAAGTGACATGATGGTAGCCTAGTAACCATGAGCATCAAAGAGCAAATGTGTGACTAAAGAACTAATGCAGCATAATTGTGATACTCTTTTGACCAACTGATGTGAAAACACTACCCAAAGGTAAGACTAATGCACCCTATCAGTAGCCAAGCGAATAGCACTCCAGTGTTAAATGATGTGAAGGGAAAATGTCTGGTCAAGGTTTAGACCAGCTGCACATTAGCAAGGGTTACACTCTCTGCCAGGAGGGATGGCTGACCTTGAGTTCAGGGACTGGGAGTGTGAGTGTGTGTGTGCGAGAGAGAGAGTAATCTTATGGCACCATCTCCAGCAGCTAATTTGTGACTTCCACCCACTGTGCGGCTGACCTCCCAGGGCAGAGCCAGGAACTGGTGGCCTCAGCAGCCCAGCCGTCCTTACTCACTCAGGCAGTAAAGTGAAAAATCAAGGCCCTCCACACAGTGACATTTCAGTGAAGCAGGCTGCGTTTTGTACAATGCCCCTGACAGGTTTATCTTTTTGAGTGTAAAACACTGGAACAGATTTGCACAGCAGAGCACAGACTGAATGCAAGGCCCTACAGGGGGGTTGGCTATGCACTCGCCTTCCTTCTCCCCGAACACCGAACACACACACACACACACACACACACACACAAACACAAACACACCTCACCACGTGGCCCTTTATTCCCGATGACAGTTCAAAGGCGGCTTTACATCGTAAGCCTCCATTAAAGCCGGGATCAGTGACGGGGAAAAACTGGCAGAGAATCAGCCGTCTGTGGCCCTCGGTGGCCCTGCGGCGCGAGTCCCAGACAGGCTCAGGAGACAGGGCAGGGCTCAGGAGACAGGGCAGCACTCAGGCCCAGGAGACAGGGCAGCACTCAGGCCCAGGAGAAGGAGAGGGAGAGGCCCCACTGCGCTCTTAATAAGTGCAGCTCTGATTCCTTCAGGACTTTGGAGGTTTCCCAGAGTAGAGTAGAGTCCGAGCTGAAATCTAGACCCTAATTAGGGTCAGTCCGACTGTTATGACTCCTGGTAAAAGGTGCCTTATTTAAAAGGGCAGCTGTAGGAGGCTTTGCACAACCCTTCTGTTTATGTTGGGCTTATGACACTGCAATTCTACATTTTACAATGCAGTGTGCACATGTTATTGCACAACATTCCATCTCTAACTCTCTCTCTGTTTGTATATTCCCCATATAATCCTTAACACGTATATTATAGAATCTTATATAAGCGGTGTCAAATCAATAGACTACTACTATTTATTTGCAATTTCCTATTTCAAAACAGCTTATGTGACACCACATAAGCAGCAGAGGTAGTAGCAGTGTGTTGCATGCAGTGGTGGACTCATACCGTTAGACAGAGGAGAGGAGTAATGAAGACAGGGTAGAGGACTTGACAGTGAAGAATACCTGTGCCCATCTTCATTTCACTCCTGAGCGAGCCTCATCTCAGCCCTCCCCGACCTCTCTCCCGCCTGCCCGCCAACCTGCCCCTGCCCGCCTGCCTGGCAGACAGAGTTGCCAAAAGAGCATCTCTTTCCAGCCAGGACTATTAAGCTGATCCAGCAGCGCTGGCAAAGATGCAATGAAGACAAAGAATATGGACACCACAGTGTCCCTCTCCCGTAGAAAATGAGGTTAATCTCATCATGTTTTGAGCCACAAGCTCTTCCTGCATTGCTGCATATTCTCTTTTCATATAAAGGCTTGGTCTTGTGCTTTTGATTCAATAGATTAGTGAGACTTGTTTGTTCTTCTAGCATATATTATAAAGTCATATTGTTCTAAGTGCGTCTCAGTTCATATTCTCAGCATGAATCTCCCTTATCACACGGGTTTGTCACACACTGTCTGTCTGACGGGACCATATCTTTTTCACACCGCCCCTAAGCACAGCACCGCTGTTTAAAGATGATCTCCTGATTCCAATCTGCTCCTGCCCTGTAATAAACGAGCCTCAGCACCTGGTCAGGAAAATCCAAGATAGTACATCTAAAGAAAACATAAATATATGGTTCCCATGTACCTTTCATGCTAACACAGAGCTAGGCTTCAAAGAGCTATCTGTAGTCCTGATAGTACAAGGGTGTAATTCTGTCTTGAATAAACCGAAATTTCCTGGTGGTGATAAGAAAACATAGATGTTTGATCAGCAATAAGACTCTCCACAGCATCTAACAGTGGTCAGAATCAGTATGTAAATTGCACGGTGAGATATGCTCACCATATTTACTTTCAGATTCAGGGGAGGCCCCTGCTGACAGTGTATTTTGTAGAAATCTGATGCATGAATATGTATTATAAACATACTGTCTACACAGCATAATAATAGACACTGACAAAGATAAAGAAAAACAAAGTAACTACAAGGCTTACATAGGTGGTGGTGAGGCCATTGAAATGTGTAGACACAGACAGACGCAGACACAGAATACAAAGTTGCACACATGTGTGCGTGTACAAACCCAGACACACACACACACACACACACACACACAGACACAGACACACACACACACACACACACACACACACACACACACACACACACACACACACACACACACACACACACACACACACACACACACACACACACACTCACACTCACACACTCACAAACAGCAGGTATATGAACAGACTGGACATGTGGCTGTGGAAAGCTCTCAGCGCTTTCTCCAGGCCGCTTGCCAGGTACCCCACTCAGGCTGCTTGACTCGGGGCTCCCAGCTGATCGTGTGCTTTTGGCCTTTCTCCATTCCTCTCCCCGTCTCCTCTCCCGCTGCAGCCGAGAGGCCAGTCCAGCGTCCAGAGTCAACACAACCTCTTTGTGGCCATTCTTGAGAGTGAAATGTTCAACTAGGAGGCGGCCCGGGAAGGCTTTGCATGTCAATGAGCCCCAGCTACTGGAAGCCATTGTTTGTTCTCACTGAGTAAATGTTCTGAAGATCTTTTCACAGCATCGGCTACCAGCCCTGAAGGCTAAACACGGCGCATTCATTTCAGCAAGTATGTATGAACTGTATGGTAACTGTAGTGTATAGTTTTCCACAGTATAGTTGGGTAAAGCGTATACGATTCATTTGTCGTTTAGAAGGGCCAGGTAAGACAGGAATTAGTGTTGAGACACATGAAAGTGTTAATGAAGCTATTTATTTGTTTAGTTGTCAGTTTGGTTGTCCCCTCCTTGTGATGACAGAGGTGCTGGCTTGATATGGCAATGGAATATCCACACCAGTGGTTAGAGATGAACCTCAACAGCTTTAAAAAAAAAAAAAAAAAAAAAAAAGGAAGAGCGAGAGACAGTTTCCCGGTGAACATCTGCTGCTTCAAAGGTGCTAAGCAAGTGGAATTACAATCTGGATTCGATCCAAACAGGAAACACTATTTCCTCCTGGTGCACAAACACCTATAATCTATAGACACACACCCAAACCTTCTTACAGTTAGGCCAGTTAGTCATCTGACCAGGATGACTCCACTGGAATTCACAAGCTACAGTGGCTTGCAAAAGCACTCAAGCCCCCTGAAAGTCTTTACCATTTTCACAAGATACTTACATATATTTTTCACGTATATATTTTCAAAGGCAAAAGTTATCTCTCTCTGCGAACATTAAAAATAATTAATTAATTACTGAAATAAATGTATACTTGCATACTTATTCAAACTCCAGTTCCAGATTAAGGCAGATGACAAATTCATAAATGATGCAGAGGTGCCACTTATTTGACCATAACTGATCATAATTAGGTATTTCCTATGAGTGGTTAAAGTACAGATCTCCTTCTGGATATACAAATCACACTATGCAGGTGCTTTGTAGAAGAGGTTGTCCCCCAAACCAAGGACCCGAGGAAGATATTAACTGGTGAGGGAGGCCACCACAGTCCATATTTCACCTCAAAAAAATCTACAAAGTTCAGTAGTTGGGGTGCTTGTGGTGTAATTGGGGTGCACGTGTAGTCCACAATCTTCAAAGCTATCCATAAAACTGGACTGGACTATTGGTGGGCGGCAAAAAAAGTCATTATTTTAGAAGATCCACATTAAAGCATGGAAGGAGGTTGCCCAAGATAAGAGAGAAGGTTTCTGTGGTCATAAGAGATCAAAATGGAGCTTTTTGGCCAGTCCTCAAAGCGCTATATGTGGTGTAAATCTAACTATGCCTAAAGAAACAGCACCCCAGTCGTGGAATATGGCACGGGCAACATCATGATGTGGGGATATGTCTTGTCTTCTGGGATGGTGCCTGAGATATGTCTTGTCTTCTGAAACTGGGAAACTTTAGAATTGAGGAGAGCATGAATGGAAATGAATTCTACAAGAAAACCTGTTGCAAATATTAATGTATATGGGTTGAATACTTATGCAAGCTGAATATTTTAGTTTTTAATTTATTTATTTTGAGTAGACAAATAACTTGTATACTGTAAGTGTTCCCAAGGATAATACTGATTGGGGAATTATGTGTAAGTGTCTTAACCCCGGAAATGAAAATGGACGTGACTTTCAGGGGGGTAACTGTATCTATTTGTTCCCATGGTCAGTCAGAGAGCTCTCAGCCTGTGACCCACTAAAGCGTTTCCATGACACCCTCCCCGCCCCATCAGTGAAGCATGTATATAAGGGGAAGATGCAGAGAATCTTTGTTGCGGACGATCAAAGGCAGCACGTACTTCTTCCATACCACAGAGGATGGCCCACAGGGGGGGCGAGGTCCCTGAGCAATTTACTGATGTGGGGAGAGGCTGTCAGGGGATGAAAAAGGTCAAACCACGTTTAAACATCCTAGGCTGCAAACCTCCCTCTGTGTTTGTGTGATTCCTCACCGCAGACTGCCGTGTGTGCCCTTTGCCTTGCTCACACAACACAAACACGCGGGCAGACGGCTAATCTTCCAAACGGGACTTAAATGAGCGCTAGCACGGCACACAGATGCTACCAGTTTCCACATCAAAAGGGCACTGGGAGTGGAGATAGTGATTCCGTCCCATTACCGGTGAATATCTTTAGCGCTTTCAGCTTTGTATCTCCATTGCTAATTCAGGGGAATGGCAGCTGTAATTCCTTGGCCCCTCTTTTGTAGAGGCTGTGACCACCAGTGTTTTCCCACCCACTCACCACCACCAACACTCATTCTGCCGCGGCCCCCTCCATGTGGAGTGAAAAGGCCGCTTCTTGAAAGCCCATTCTTATGCCAAAGCCCTCCTGACGGATTTATTTGACTGGGCCTGCTTGTTAACAAGCTGAATGGCCGAGCACGGTGCCTGTGTTATGCAGATCCGATCGGGTTACGCCGAGGACAGACGTCAGAGCCTCTTCAGCATGGCCAAGCAGGGTGTACACTCCAGCCTCTACCTACTCCCCCCCCCCCCTGCACACCCCACCCCCACCCTTCACCAGTGCTCTGCATCCTCTCACCACCTCCCCTCTTCCCTTCAGTGCTCCTGTCTTTGCTTTTACTCCAGCTAGTGTTTCAGTGCAAGCTTCAGCACACAAGAGAAGCCATTGTCTAGCCCCCACTGCAAATAACAGCAGTCCTCAAGGACTACTGTAAAGTGCTGCTGTGCATAGCTGATGTATGTGGGCTGTAAGAATGTTTTCTCTTCTCCTTCTTTCTTCTGTTCTGTTTTTTTAAAAACCCTTTAACTATATTTTATAGCACAGACCTTGGCCTGGAGATGCGTTCGAAAGCAAGTGCTGGAACTTGGGTCAGCCTGTGCACGTTATTAGTTTGCTCGTCACATAAGCACAAAGGAGTCCGATACCGAGAGCAAGGTTCACAACAAACGGCCGGGAGTAAGTGGGTCACGCGATCGGGGCTGATCGGATAGCAAACTATCACACCGCCAATGTTAATAGGGTCTGTAATGAGCCTCATTAGCACAAAGAAAATCAATCAAGCCGACGGCTAACATAAATTATTCAGCGGGAGCGCGTTGCACAAGCGAAATCCACTCAACTGTTTCCTCCTGCTGCCATCTTGCCGGCTCAGGTTGGGCTGGCAAGGTGAGGGTGAAGAAAGCTGAGGAATGGGGTGATTAAAAATGCTCTTCTGCAATCACAAATTTGCCTAGTTGTCGACTGTGGCAGTCAAAACAAACAGATTCTGCACACCGCCTAAAGGGACAGGCTAACACTGTGAATTACGATGTCCATTATGAATGTGATTTAACAGGCCCAGTTCATGGAGATGTAATCACTCTGTGCTGTTTGCAGCAGCAAAAGCAAATTGTCTGAAAAAAAAGTGTGTGAGAAAGGTGAAAAAAAAAAAAACATCTTCTCCTCTCTGCTTGCTGTTCTAAGAACACTAAGCAGCACTCACTGTTCCAGAGCACAATCTTATTGGCTGACAAAGTATTCCAACCCCAACCCCATCCCACTGTCTCCACTGGATACCTCTGTGCTGGCTTTAGACAAGCTGATAAGTTGGAGGCTGAGGCTGAGGCGGTGGGGGGAAAGCAGGTCTTGACTCCTGCAGATATCTTGAGTATATCTTAAATATTTCCAAGAGCATGAATATTTCACAGACACACGTCTGAGACGCACAGCTGTTGAAAGGCTGGATGGGGGGGGGGGGTTTGAACTCATCTCTGGGCCTTGTCCCCTTAACTTTGATTTATTCATCTAGGATTTAAAAGGCTTCTAAAAACACCCTTCTTTACTGGGTTTAAAGTGAGCAAAGGAGTGTGTCAGAGAGCTCTCTGCTGCAGGCAAACTATATAGAGGTGTCCAGGAGCATGTCTGACATTTTTGCAATTACTTACATGACAAAGAGAGTGAGCTGAGAGCATGAGAGAGAGAGAGAGAGAGAGAGAGAGAGAGAGAGAGAGAGAGAGAGAGAGAGAGAGAGAGAGCAGGTGCTTGAAAAGAAAATAGCTAACAGCAGGCAGATCCAAAGACTTGTCAATAAATCTCAACACACAATGGGTCAATGGGAGTATTATTCAGTATTATTTAAAAATAATTAATCAAACATGTGTCTCTGATGGAACAAAACTTTAGCAGATGATTGAAAGAGAAAGCTGCCTTTGGACAGATGCAAGAACTAGGCTTCACTTAAAATGATCAGTTCACTTTGGGACACTGACATTTTTCACCTCAACTTGTAAATTAAAGCATCACCAATTATGGTGCAACATGCCCAGAGGGAGCATACATGTAGCATAATTTACTTGGTTCAAGCAGCTTGAGTGTGTGTGTGTGTGTGTGTGTGTGTGTGTGTGTGTGTGTGTGTGTGTGTGTGTGTGTGTGTGTGTGTGTGTGTGGAGAATGTCTTTTGTTTGCACTGAAACTGTTTATCTCCAGGGGGACGACTGGTTAACAAGCGCTTGGCCGACACACTATGTGCACACCTGCCTCCAGAGATTGGCCCGATGTCCGTATCTACGGGTCAGACGACGCGCAAATACCACATCAAACCAAACAAGCCGCTCTGGGGAAACCGATCAGGACTAACACAAACATGAAGCCATTCTTTTTTCACACAGGCTTAAAAACAAACCTGAAGGTGTGAGTGCCAGCATTTTTTTTTAAGTAATAAACCCCCCTCTAAACATTAAGCTAAGCAATTCCACAGACAAAGGGGTCTTTCCAGTGGTCGTCTATGGGGAAGGTCTGCTGAGAGTTCATTGGAGAGGGTCTGCTTTTATTGTGGCACTGTTGATAATTAAAGGCGCATTCCTGGGCTGCCTGTTGCCACGTAATAGTTTACAGCAATGGAGACCCTGATAGTCCCAATCCTTCCCCCTCCACCGAAACTCTGTCTGATCCAACACTCAGATCAACTAAACGAAAAGTTGGCAGACGACGCTGATTAATACTGCATGCAATTTCTATGTTTTGTACTTCGTTCCCATTGTTCGTTGAACCATCACCCCATATCTGATGTTACAATAGCAATATTAAAAATAATTAGTAGACTAGCAATTAATGACCAACTGAAATTATTGCCCAGCTTAAACTACAATGACTTTCTCACAAAGATTAAAACATTTTATATAGCAAGCACTTTGACATTAGGGATGACACGACTCTTTCTGGAAACTTGATGCATCAACGGATTCCTTCAGATACAGACTGCCGAGTGTTTTGGGGCAAAAAAGATAGAAGTGAAAAGAAGATGTCCACTATGTCGATGGCTTAGTTTGGTAATGATGTCATCTTTCAATGCAGAAGCTCATGGTATAACAAGAGGCACACAGAAGCACCGTGAGAGGGATGCAGAAAGGGAGAACCACTGTACCTCCATTTGTGCAAGGTGAAGCCAGGGCACTGATCTCCACACGCGTAACAGGGCTGTCCTTTCTCTAGGTCATCCAGTGGGCCACCCTGAGAAACACAGCAAAGACGCCAAGAGAGGGATAGAGAGATAGGGGAGGAGGAGGATAGCCAGAGAGAGAAGAGAGCGAGAGCGAGAGAGAAGCAGCAGGATGAAAACTTACATAATACCCAGCAGTGACTGGATGGGTATGCTGACATGAACAAAATTAAATTGGGATGGCATGAGCTCCCCCCTCAAACTCTACAGGATATGCAGAAAATGTCTCTAGCAAGACAAATAGCCTACCTGGGTAAAATCACTAATACAAAGGCATATCATAATTCCCTTCTGCACTTCCGTCAGATATATAGTTTAATGAGTTGTCAAATGAAACTTTTTGCACAAATTATGCACTTATAAGTTACTTACATACTAACTAATAATAATTACTAAGACTAGTCCATCGTGGTGATGAGCAATACCGGACTTGAGGCTCTTTGGAGTGTTCCAGTAGGCTTCATGCCGACTTTACACAAGAGACAACACTTTGTATGAAGCTTGTCACGTCTTGTTGTTTGTTTATTGGTCTGTTTTCTTATATTACACACACTCGACAGCGACACGATGTTCATTTAAGTCACTCCTGAAACCCTTGAAGCCTGCATGACTAATTTATATTGCATTACAACAGCTGTCATAAATTATTTATTTACACCATTTCCAGAGAGGACAACCAGTTACAAAACTGTAGATGATGTTAACATACAAACTGGAAAAATGTCAGAAGGAAATGATAATGATGGCAAGACAACTGCATGATGTTAACTTCGATGATGTAGCTGCTGTTCATGGAATATAAACCCAAAGAGTAATAGAATTGGCTGGAAGCAGCCTATTTTAACGTAAACCATCAACCGTCTTCTGTTTATTTCAAAATGGGAAATATAAATTCTAAATATATATTAAATGAAAACCAAAAAAGGGTCTCCTCTCAAAACTTCCACCTATACAACGCAATTGCCATATTTTTAACCAGTAGCGTTTAGCGTGCTGTCTGTTTCACTGCTGTGCAGGTATTTACAAAAACGCAGAGTCCGCTCAACCGGCTTCACTCACCTTTTGGCTGGATTGTCTCTTTTTAGAGACGCGAGAGAACATGCCAGCACACAGAATTTGAACCAGTTCCACAGATGAGAAAAGTCACTCGTGGAGTATCCGAGCACATTTGTGTGCAATTCCTCGGCGCGGCGCTGGTCTTTACACAAACACAAACTGCCCTATTATTACGCTTTCATTAATGAATGAATGAGAGGCTCTACTTCCGGATGAGCAGACTCCACCCCGCCGTATTTCAACCAATGATATTATTGCCGAGAGAAATAAAATTTTAAGAGATTGTAAGAGAAAGTTAGGAAGGGATTTCATGTAAACCACACAAAAAAAACACCCTCTGATACAATATTTACGAAGATGTTGTTTTCAAAAGTGCGTAATTTTCCCAGCTGAAGGAAAACGTTGTATCCTCTGTGCTCTTATCACAGTTGAAATACTAATCATTCCTCAAAAGATCGCTATGATTAGCCCGAATATATTCTGATTTAAATGGAGTGAGCTATAAGCAAGTTTCAGGGGTTGGATTTCAGAACCAACTCTTGAAGAAACTGACAGCAAAACCAAACTTTGTGAGGACTTCAACTCTATTCAATTGATCATTATAAACCCTTCACTCTTTTCCAAGGATTTCAGTTCAATTTCCTGTGAAGTAATACAGAGCTGGCTCTCCCGCAAGTAGGCCTATTTGTCATGTATCTTGAGAGCGAGCGAGAGAGAGATTTGTAGGGCAGGCTCTGTGCAGTCCACTGAGCTTTGCATTCAAGAGGCCACTCTCTCACAGTGGAGAGTGAGCTAGAGGAAAGAATATTCCCGCTCAATGTCCTCAATCATTAACACAAACAGTACTGTAGTGGACATTGTAGTGGACAGCGCCTCTATTTTTAGTTAGGATCCATTGAAAACCCAGGATTCTTGAGAAACTGTAGGGTTTGCACCAACAGCACAAGTGTAAGTAATTTGTGAGGGCAAAATTGAAGAACATTAGAGGTGACATTTACTGAGAGAGAGAGAGAAAGTAGAGAGTAAGAGAGAGAGAGAGAGAGAGAAAGGAGAGGGAGAGATTAAACATTGTGGATTTGCATAGTGTGTAGGGAGATGAAACCAACTCAAATTTACGTAAATTACTAAAGGGAATGAAAATCACTGTGGAGGCCACAGTTTTGAAGTCTGTTTATCCTTTCCCCATCACTATTTAAAACTGTCCCTCCTGTCATCCTTTGGAAAGAATGACAGACATTCTAGGACTGGGAAAATACTGATGGCTTTATTCAGCACGCTACCAGACGGACCACATCCAGTTGACTTCTCTGCGTTACGCTTACTTTATCTCATTTTAAACAGCTTGCGTGGTCGTTTGTAATGGTATGGCGTTCAGCTATGATCGGCATGATGTGAACACCAGCCTTTAGAAGAGTCCTGTGTATCTCTTTAATCTCCCTGCACAAGGTCCTGGAATGTGTTTGAGAATCAACAGAAGTATTTGCATGCACTCACAATGCTTTAGTGTGTGTGTGTGTGTGTGTGTGTGTGTGTGTGTGTGTGTGTGTGTGTGTGTGTGTGTTTGCTTTCCATGTGGCCTATCTTTTCCAATCCTTTCAAAAAAACAAAACACCCAAAACTAACAGGTGGCATCTCTCATGTAGAAGCACGCTGTATGACCCAGCCAAAAAAAGAAACTGTAAACAGCATTTTTTTAAACGGTCTGCAGTGCACGTATACGTTTGTGTCCATAACCCTTGTAGTCAAGCCAAAGCACACAAATGTGGATGGCGGCTTTTTAAAAATGCATAATAATGTTGCCTACCACGTTCAGCACTACTTAGCTCAGCACAGCAGAGCCCCGAGGGGAACAGCGGTGCACAGTGATGCTGCCGATCCCTCCAGGGCAAAGAGTGGCTTCACAGGTGGTTTACTGTTACTCCTGCTTCAGTCCTCGCACGCATTCACCTGGACTGATCTAATAAAAGCATATGAGAGAAGATCGCATAAGCCCCAAACCTAAAGCTATTTGAGGGCTGGATAGCTTAAGATAGATTTGCTTTCCCCATATTTTGTTTAGACTGAACATGGACTAGGATTTTGAGAAACTGTACACCTGTGCCCGATGAGGACACCATTTTATTAAGAGTTAATTTGTGAAACTAATGTGCAAATATTTGTATGAATGCTATATATACACTGTACACCGGTATTTCTGTTTTTCGAGGATTAGGATAGCAGTGTAAGAAACCAGTATGCACTTTCTAAGTCTACATTCAAGGGTGTATTGGTCATGTCATGCTAAGATTTTCCTCTCTGTCAATTTAAACAGCAGAATCAGAATCTTACTAAGCAATAACCGAATAAATGTTTGCATTCAAAGAAGATTCTTAGTCCACTCCACACACTTTGAAGTTTGCTAGCCTTCATCAGAAAATAAAAAAAAAAACATAATAAAAAAACACACTCACAGCCATCCATCCATTTACCAGTGCACCAGAGGTACTGAGTAATGTGGAGATTTAATCAAGAGATGATATGTTGAGCGCATCTTTTCAAATCAATGTACATCCAGAAAAGTAATAAATAATATAAAGTAATAAATACATTGTACCGCTGAACACGACCAGTTACAGAGATGTTTTCTCCCATATTAAAAGACATAAAGTTCACTTGCCTGTTAAGCACTCAGGAATTTAAATCAATTTCCTCCGTGCGTGGGCCCTACGTGGCGGACTCCGGTGTCTGATCATATCTGGAGCATGCTGTGAGAAATGTTCTGGAGATATCCAGGGGATAAATTCACTTCCCACGTTGCTTTCATTGGTATGCAGTTTTTCCTCAGTGTGATTTAAATAATTTCCCTCGACCAATCAAAGCGCATTAAGGTCATGTTACCTTGGGCAGAAGCAGACCTGTCAGCATATTTCACCCAACACTTCGGAATCAGGACAAACCATGAGCTAACACCAGTTCTCTGCTAGCCTTCACCAAGCCCAAATCCCTTTCTCAGCCCGTCACCCCTCTTATTCTGGCCATTCAATGACAGTTATTGAAACATGTAATACTAAAAGATAGCCAGACAATGAACAATAGAGCATGTCTGTAATTTGGTCAGTGTCCATACCATGCTCTATTTGTGTCATTAGAAACAAAACATGATAAAATGAGTTAGTGGGCTTAGCTAGTATCACAGCAGGTTGCTTGTGAAATGCATATTCATATTGCCCCTCCAGTCACAACATTATTTAAATAAAGGTGCTTCTATGTGAATAAGGAATGGCAGGAAAACAACAGCATCGGAGACTACTGGTACTGGCTGTGTTGCAGAACTTCGTAGAGACAAAATGAGAGTTGCCCTATTATTTCATATAGGAGTTACATAAGTCCAAGTTCCATACCTGTTTGGAAAAATAGGGAAACAGCAAAGACAACAATAGTCCCAGTAAACTGCAAAATGGCAGAATTGTTAAACTGTGAGATTTGAGTATAATAGTATAGAGAAATTGTATATTTGAAGATAATAACAATGTTTCTGGGACAAACAGAGCTAAAAAACAAACAAAGAGAAGATATTTCCAACTGATACTGAAACCAAGGCTAATTGAGCGTGTTACTCAGTCCATGGAGGTGTGTGATGAACTGAATGCGAGGGGTGCAATGATAGCGATATAGTGTTTGACATTCACGTAGCTAAATCCACTCACAGCTGAGGCATTAAGGTTGCATGCGCTGCTGTGGCATATTAGGGTCAGGGCTGTGTGAAGAGAATGGATTCTCCCAGGGAAGCGTAGAGACATATTACAAGGGAAATAGACTCTGTCAAGGTCAGTTTATTTCTTCTCTCAGGTTCCCTTATTTGATTCCATACATAAATCATACACTTAAAACGCTTTCAGACATTAATGTCCTGGTGAAAAGGCTTCGATAGAAACATTTACAGTTTGAAATAGACAGGCTAGTGAAAGGCAACAAAGGACGTAACTGAAAATACACAATTATATTTATAATCTATATACACCCATACATAAAATAAATATATCAGATACTTCAAATGTATGTGCATAATTACCTGATAGACTCTATTATATAATTATGCAATGAAACAATTGAACAAATAGTCATATAATCTCTATAATAATATGGCATAGAAATACTGCATGATAAACATGCTACATGTTGATACTGGGAAAGTAACGTCACCCCTCCCTTTGTTGTTGCAAGAACCTGAGCATTATACTTAATAAACGACCTGATACAAAAACTCACACCTACACTCATGGTAAAGGGATTTGGGGAGTACAATTTATGAAAATTTCCGTTTTAAAACTACTGCCATGACAACTGGTTTCCTAAGTATACCATTCCCTTTTTAAATGAAATGTACAAATGTTAAGGAGGTATGGTTTAAAAATCAAACTTTAAACATCTGGCAATTTCCATCGACTCAGACATAAAATTATAGTATATACAAATCAACCTGTTTTAGATAATAGGAAAATTACCTGATTCCATTAGCACCCATTCATTTAAAAGAGGCACTGTAATTGTTGGGCCTAATAAAGACATTCAACTATTGAAAGTCATGAGCTAGTCAGTGGCCTGAATGAGGGAATCTGGACAATAGTTTCTCACCAGAGAGTAACTTGGCTGTAGTTCCATTCAACTGCTTCCATTTCCAATTATTTCTATACACACACCCCTGTTCCAATATTCTGTGGTCTTGTGTGTGCTTTACATACTGAATGGAAGTGATATGGCTGTTTTCCAACAAAACAGAATTCCTGATCTGAGGACATAACTGCTGTGTAGCTGAAAAAGTGACTTAATTACATCATTACATATCATCGACAAAAGCAGTGAGGCACTTCTTTGAAAAGGACATGCAAGGCACACATTGCTTTATCAACAGTCTCCCCACAGCATGGCTGTCTTCCCTTCAGTAATATCTCCCATTATGTGATCTATTGTCAGACACTTAAAGGCAAACTTCTCAGACATCAGTTCACAGACAACCCCCCCCCCCCCACACACACACACACACACACACACCCAACCTTGACAATGAGCTCTTAATTACTGGCTGTGTATGTTGCCAGATGTTTTGCATTGATTATTCTAGCACAGTGTTTGATAGTGTTTCATGCTTTCAAATATTGTGACAACCTTTTAGAATCCTTCATAAAAATACAGTTACACTTAACTAGAGTACCCTGATACACTACCCGACGGAGTGTGTGTTGACAGTGATGATAGTTGAGGGAATTGTAATGTATCACAAAACAAATAGAAAATACTTTTATAAAAAACTGTGAAAGGGAAATTGAGGTATTGTGATGATTAATAACAGTGTGGTGAATTGTGAGCACTCACATCCTTAAACTTTAGGGAGCTTTTAAGAACTGAAGTCCTAAAGGTGCTACGCATCACCTCTTCCTGAGCTGTCGAGATCTTAGGGTGAATTCAGCTAACACGCTAGACTTCCACCTCTGGTCCCAAACCATCAACAACATCAACAACAACAACAAACACTTTCCACTTTCTGTCTTCATCTTGTTCAGTATGGCTTTTGGTGTGACATGATGGCTCTTCTCTAGCGAAGGCCTGTTACTGTCTTCTACTGCTAAATGTGGTGTTTTGAGTTGCTGTCTCAGCCTGACAGCTTGCCAGGTAGCCTCCAGGGGGCGATCTCCCTTCATAAAGGCCTCAACTAAAAAAGTCCTTCAGGCCTTCTTCACCACAGCAACACAGCACTCACTTAAAAGCCCGAGCTCTGAGGGGGTTGTGAGATGATAACAACAAAGGCTGATTTCTTTTTTTATCCAAACACTCCTCTGAACAGAGGGCTCACTGGAACTACTTACATAACGGATATCCAAGTAAAAAGTAAACATGGAACCCACAATGACAGACCAACATGCTCCAAAATAAATCTCAAATGGCCTCCTTGCTCTTTCCTTTCAGCCCTGAACTCTTTCCTCACCCTAGCCCTCATTGTCAGAGAAATGTTCTCTGTAGAAAATCCTAACTAACGTGTCCTCTCTCCAACCATCTTCCTTATCTTTATCTTCTTTTCCACCTTAAAACTGCTAAGGCAGCAGATCAGACCCACTTTCTGCCTGCTGTGGGAATCACATAACCTCTGGCCTGCTCCTGCTGCTCTTCCTGTGTGTGTGTGTGTGTGTGTGTGTGTGTGTATGCGTGTACTTATATGTATGTGTATATTTGTGTATGTGTGTGCCTATGTGTGTGTGTGTGTATGTGTGTGCCAATGTGTGTGTGTGTGTGTGTGTGTGTGTGTGTGTGTGTGTGTGTATGCGTGTACTTATATGTATGTGTATATTTGTGTATGTGTGTGCCTATGTGTGTGTGTGTGTGTGTGTGTCTGTGCTTTCATATGCGTGTTTCGATCTGTATGCCGTGCCGCCTCCTGAAAACCTCCCTGACCGGAAAATGGCCACATGTTTGTAGCATCTGGAGCACCTAGCGCTGATGATGATGGCGGCGCTGTGTTGCGCTGCACACCGCCTCACGCCGGCTGTGTACCTGTGCACCTGTTCCCCCTGCTTCCCTGCTGCGTCTCCGCTCTGCTCCTGGCAGCGCCTCATCGATCCACGTGGCACGGTTCAGTGCACCCCGCCCCGGTGCCGTCGGCACCTGCTTCAGGCGGCCTGCGTCCCTGACTGCTAGCACGCAACCTCTTCATCGCTGAACGGGCATAATTGGCCTGGCCTGACCCGTGTTAGCTGATACACCTCACCGTTGACTCTGACAGAGACGGGAGGGACAGATCCTAAAAAGCCACTGAGGCTGTGTATGATACATACTGTGTTTGCTGTCATGACATATTCATGTCACATAAAAATGTCTGACAGACGCAGAGGTGTGCATGTAGATAGGCAAAATGGCAAGTTGCTTTAAAAAAAAAGAAAAAAAAACTTAAATAATTTCACAATATAAAAATAAATGTTGAGTATAATAAATAATTCACATAGCATATGTACAGTAATTACAGCAACATCATTTACAAATGTACACATTTTGGAGGGGTAGAGGTTCTTTAAGAGGACGAGTCCTTCGGTTTGTTTAGCACCACAGACAGATAAGCAAGATCACATGGGGAGTTGGGAAACATCACTGTCATAGGGATGGAGAATAAAAAACAGAAAATTAGCCAACAACAATTTTAACAGACAAATGTGTCTTACTGGGTGGTTTATGGGTTCCTGTTGTTAGGTTGTGTGTCATGAATTCTAAAACACAGATTGTATACGTGTGTTACTGAAGATCGCAAGCATGGCACAGCAAATCTGTTGTTGGCAAAAACTCACCTGATGGATGTGGTTGTGTTATGAGACTCGCACAAGAAGGCCGGAGCTTGTTGAAGGAGTGCATTTGCCGCAATAGCCACCACACATCCCTGTAACTCTACTGCCATCCTGTGGTAACAAGAGAAGGTGTCATGAACCAGGGCCCATTGGTTAGACTGGGAAATTAGTAGGGGTTAAAATGAATGTCAGACTTTGAAACCAATCCCACATCTCGAGAGTGTAGCAGGTGTTGATTCAAACAGAAACATTCAATAGTGAATGGCTCTTTTGTCCATTTGTGGGCAGGTTTTAGGACAATTTTAGGATTTCACCGCAATGCTTTTCTAAAACTTCAACAAGTTATCATTGGACGTTTTACGACCAGACCACATTTGTCCCTGCGAGAAAACTCAGAGAGGGAAGTACTCAGTGAATCACTCAAAACAAACAGTTGAAAAGGCTTTTCCAGTCAACAATTACTTTATCCATCAGCAAAGCGAAGGCATTGCAGAGCATGAGATATTGCTGTGATTCAAAGTGAAAACAGAATTACAACAACACATTGCCACACATATTCACACAGTAAAGCCCTCATCCTCTCTGAAACTTAACACACACACACACACACACACACAGAAACACACACACACACACGTTAATGAAACACTGATCCCACGGTATCAAATGAGTTATATCCCCAACCCCCCCTCTCCTCCCCATATATTCACTCCCAATGATCTCATCAGAAAGCACCCACTGAGGGCACTTGACCTAAAACAACCAAACTAGTAACTGGACCCTCGAAAGCGGTCTGCTTTGTGGTGTACCCTTTTTTTCGCACCCTACCAAAGAACCCCCCCTGGTCTGATTTCCATCACAAAACCAGGAGGGCTAACTGTTGTCAGCAGCTGCTCAATACGGCTCCCCTCCACGGCTCCTTAAGGTACCAAAGGAGGCTGAGAAAATGAGACTACTTGGTCCCCTGCCCAGAGTCCTCTGGGAAGCCAAGAGGAAGGGGGGTTGAAAGGAGAGGAGGCCAAGAGGAGAGGGGGTGGGGGTGTTGTCTCTAACTGGTGGATTTAGCTCAGAACCCTTGTCTCTCTTGCGAGGACGAAGTCTTAATATAGACACGTAAACATCCCGCAATCCTTGTGGCTGAAGCCGGAATGTAAGTCACTGGGTGAGGGAGGCTGGCGGGCGGGAGGCCGCTTTGCAACGTACCTGTGACTTGTGTATGTCGGCAACGGCGTAGTTTCCATGGGAAATCCACTTAGTCTGCTCCGTCACATAGAAGCCTGTCCCTGAGAGGTTGATGCTGAAGCGGCCCTGCACAGAAGAAGAAAAAAAAAAGATTCATACAAGATATTGCTGAGGTTGTGCATATACCTGCAGGTGGCAGTAGTGAGCAATGAATTCTCAGGCATATGGTACCGCCATGAACAACTCGCTGGGAAGCCACAAGACCAGAAATGTGACACACAACTCAAACCAATAATCACATTTCAAGAAGTGTAGGAATGCACAGAAAGAATGAAAACTGCTCCACTCTTGCACCTAAAATGCCTCACCAACGACAGAAAAAACATGAGACTCTCAAAAGGATAATTACAGAGCATTCAGAAAGTGTGTCAGGCGTCAAGTTGGGTCATATGCGTTTCACATCCCCTGAAATGACTCTGAGATGGATTGGGCAGCGGGCTTCCATTAACTGCCTTTCCCTTGTGGTTTATTTTGCTGTCTACAACATGTCTGAGGCACTATTCACATGCGCTGCACATGGAGCTGTGGGTGGCTGTGGGTTAAAAGGCGACATATAACCACCCTCTCACAATCCCCCAAACGCTTGCCATAAGTGTGAGAACTGGCTCCAGTTAAAGCAGGGAGACTGTTACACAACAACAGAGAGAGAGAGAGAGAGAGAGGGGGAGAGAGAGAAGGGGAGAGAGAGAGAGAGAGAAAGAGAGAGAGGAGGCAGAGAGGGAGAGACAGAGAGAGAAAGGGGGGAAAGGGGAAGAAACAGAGAAGCAGTGGGTGACAGAAGAGAGTGAGAAGGAGAGAGAAAGAGGAAGAGAGAAGAAGAGAGAGAGAGAGCAAGAGAAAAGGGAGAGAATAACAGAGAGGCAGACCAAGAGAACAGAGTGAGGAAGAGAAAAAGAGAGGGCCACAGAGAGAGAGAGAGAGAGAGAGAGAGAGCGAGAGAGAGAGAGAGAGAGAGAGAGAGAGAGTGGGGGGGGGGGGGGAGTTAAGTAACCTCCGAGGGGGCAGAGAGTAAAAGGGGGCACAGTTTGCGTGCCGGTTGGCCGCCTCTCCCCTGAGACAAACAGGATCTGCAGAGGCTCATGTGTGTCGGCCTTGCCAGACAGATGTCTCCATCCCCAGGCCATCTGCGTCTGATCCAGATCGCCGGCCGACGGGCAGCATGCCTCAAACTGTGGCTCTGTGGCTCTCGACAGGACTTAAGAGGAAGTAATACAGCTCCCCGCATCTCAAACCACCGCACCAACACCACTGCACTACCATTACCTCCGGCTGCAGCCCTGTTGTGCAGTTCTCACCTGTGGACAGCGGGCGGCACTGTAGCAGTCTCCTCCAGTGGCAAACGGCACGTGGCGGCCCTCTCGTGTGACGGCAAACTGCCAATCTGTGGCTAAATGACACAGGCAAGATCATTAAACAATTCTGCATTAGTGGATACATGAATCCAGTAAAAGAAGGCAAAGTAAAAAGCCAAGGTCCAAAAAACTGTTTCACAGATCATTGTATTGGGCTAAAGAGAAAAGCACCTCAGTGGTTTGGTTATTTATGTAATAGGACAGTTATGGTCAATACGGATGGCATAGTTTCAAATGTTGCACCCCTCTCACATGGAGTCCCACAAGGTTCAATACCTGGCCCCCTTCTCTTCTCACTTTATTTATTGCCTCTTGGCCAGATATTCAGAACGCTATGCTGATAGTTGTATGGTGCAGACAATTTAAGACCTGTTTTTGACTGTCTTGAAGACACTGAACTCTAACTGGTTAATAGCTTCTTCAAACAGGAGTTATTATTTGTGGTTCCCTTGACATCAGTGTGATTGGCACACCCGAAAGCCTGTAGCTACATATTCTTGGGGTGTTTTTCTACTCTACTCTTGATCTAAAATTTGACAGGCAGATGTTAGGTTGTTAGTGTTTCATTTTACCAGCTGAGAACAATAACTAAACTGAGAAATCTCCTACCCCAAAAAGCTGAGAAAGTGGTTTTATGTCTTTCATACTGGAAGATTGCAACACACTATACTCTGGGATATCACTTTGCAAGTGGTCAAAAATGTGCCAGCTAGACTTTTAACTAAGACCAAGAAGTTTGACCACATTACACCAGTTTTAGCAGAACTACATTGGCTTCCAGTAAGGTTGAGGGTTGATTTGAAGATTTAATTGTTTGTTTTTAAGGACTAACTCCAGCCTATATTTATAATGTCCCCTTACACTCCATCAGGGACTTTACGTTCCTCTGATGAGCTTTTACTGGTTTTACTTTAGTCTAATTTGAAATCAAAGGGTGGTCGAGCTTTTTTAATCAGTGGTCTCCCATTTTATGTTAGATATGCTGCCTGCTTGAACACTTTTCAAATAAGATTTATTAACCCACTTTTATACACTGGCTTTCCCTGGCTTTTAACTTGGTGATGCATTCTTTTAGCTGCACTTAGCCCAGTCTGCGGTCAGGCATTTGGTATGTTTTTCTTTAGTTATGTTCACTTTTATTTTTTTGTTCTTTGTTGTTATTGTTTTGGTGATTTTATTCTGTTCTTTTATCTATATTTATGGTTTTATCTTCATATTTATTTTTCTCTTTTTATCACTTTTAGATTTTGCCTGCTTATGCTCACTTTAATTTGTCTATTTGCCTATATTTATTAGTTTTAGCAATTGCTCATCTGTCTCTTTCTTTTATTTTTTCATGTTTATATACAGTATGTCCTATGTATATTATATGTTTTTAGTCTCTTTGACTTGACTTGACCAGACAGAAGTGTACTTCAATGAGTTGAGTCACTATAACAGGCTATACACTCCCTTCCCATAATAACTATACTCTGTCATAACCACAGTGTCGACTTTCCTTTAGGGCCCCCTAAGTATGTCAATGTAAGTATGAGTGCAAACATAATTTAGGTGCAATTTAAGGCTGATTGTCAGGATGCCTTAAATTGTGCACTGTATCACAGCTTCTGAGTACAGCTTGAACCAATTAACTCCATGCTTGCACTTAATTAATCATTTATTCCCCCTATGTCATTCTAGTGGATGGCTTGCAGCATCTGTAATAAACACTCATCGCAACTGTTCTTTAGAAACATGGCTATTTAACACTGTAGTCACTGAGACTAATGTTGACTTTCACCAAGACTTGTAGACTCCCTTTAATTTAACATATCATGTGACCCATATTACCATAAATCTTGGTAAATTGTTTCCGACCTCAAAAAGCCCCAGACATCAGAAAGCAACACTTGTTTTTCAGTGTGTTTTTAGAGACCATCTATCCCATAATATATAGGCTACTATACTCTGCTATTCGTAGAATGGCTGCAACGTCTGACTTAAACTGCTCTATATTGCTGGGCAGCTTTAAAGTAATCTTTGTTATTTCCTGTTAGCTTTGGCGTGTGGTGTATTTGTTTAAGTTCTCACGTGTACTTTGTCTCCCCACTTTAAAGACGATCGTACGAGGAACAGTTTATTTCAGAGAATTTGGCCTTCATAAAAGCACGACTCTTCAAGTTCTTTCGCTCTGCAACTGGAGGCGAACCAATGCGAGCATCTTGGTAGTAACAGAGCCCTCCATGGCCGCTTATGCAAGAGTGTTACGTCAAGAACAGACAGAGGAATGAGACTAGGGGTAAGACAGTGCGTGGAGAATGTGAAAAGCTTTAGGCAGGGAGACATATGTTGAGAGTGGAAGGGATGAGCGAGAGCTGTGTTGAGATATGCAGGCGTGAAAGGAGGGTATCGTCTGGTGAAGATATGCCGGCCTATATTGCTAAACTGAACTTCGTAAAAGTCTCTTGGCAATCACTATCAGTTTGTATACAGATGTCTTCATTCACCAAGGGGTACAGTGGTAGTGAAGAAGAGGGTCTGATAAAACCTGGGAGAGTGGGGCTTATCTGTATCCGTATTATTGTTATTTAAGGAAACATGACTAGTGAACAGTTTTTATAATTCTAGTGTGCTCGTACAAGACTGTCAATACTAATGCTGTAATACGCCTGGCCGTAACATGTAATATGGATGACGTGAATATGCATTGATACAGTAGGAAAAGAGAAGCCTGGCTATGGCCACTCACTGATGATCTGCATCTTGCTGAAGTCCAGCCGGACTTTGCTGAAGGTGGAGAGGCCAGCGGCGGTGTAGTCCCTTCTACAGTTGCAGTCCTCTCTTCGGCTCAGGTTGGCTGGGCACTCGGTCGGGTCGATCAGCCTGGTGTCACACAAACCAGCCACTGATTCATTTTGTTCATTTTGATGAAGAAACCCTATGGGCTTTGTTTTTTACAACTTGACCAGCTAAAGCTCTTATGTCTAAGGATGTGTTGACCTTTGGAGGGCTGTGACTGTACCTGAAGCCAAAGACTTCTGAGAAATTCTCAGCCTCGCCGGTCATCAAGGTGATGTATTCCCCTGGACTGTCTGTCTGCATTCCTGCGCAGTAGATCTGAAGAAAGAGAAGAAGTGGAGGAGGAGGTGTCGTGGGGGGAGAGAAGGAGAGAGAGGGGACAGAGGAAGTTCAGACCGCTTACAGATGACACGCTGTTTCAATACACTGACCTCCAGCCAGCCGGCCTGACAGACTCATGATCTGTCCAAAAACCACTGCCATTTCCGAGTGCGGTGAGGGTGTGATTCCAACTGAAGGGAAACATGAGCTGAGGCAAGCAGAGAGAGCTGTCCCATTCCGACAGGCCACGCTTAAGCGCCGTCTTCTGCGGGAAGCCTCGAGAACGCGGCAATCAAGTCAACAACAAACTTTCAAAACTCTTTCCTTGTGTGTATGGTTTTGTCCGGTTATAAACACATGTCAGTCAAATGATCAGAGCTTTGTGTGCTTTGTGGAGTCAGCAGGAACATGGTCCGTATTTCAGATCAACTCCCGATGGCTGTCCAGATGAGGGGAAAAAGGGGACCATGAGTGTGCGGTTTCTGAATTACTGCACGAGTTGGAATTACAAACTTTCTAGAGATTCAAATGATATTAAATGAAAAAGAGGGCTGAAAATGCCAACGAAATACACAATGGTTAGACACGCATGGCATTTGTACTAAACACATTACAACATTGTTTTAATTACCATTGTCTTATTACCATAGTCTCAAACATGTCATTTTGACTGTGTAAACACATCAGGGAAGCATTTAATTACTTCATGTGGCCTCAGCACATAGACAACAGGGGTAGACATGAATCTTGTTGAGGCATGCTAACTCTGCTTACAGCTCTACTGAGACCACCAACCAAAAAAAAAACACTCTATTTCCTCAAGGATCCCATTGTTCTCAACTGAAAACTAGTAATCGTATGACCCCCGAGAGCAAATACCAAGTCCACAATGAGGAGCAATGTGCAGGACTTTCACCTTGAGTGCTTTTCCTTGTACGTTCAGTATCTGTTCCCCATCCGCCGGGAAGCCAGTCATGCTCTGGACCTCTCTGCAGCTCGTGGGCAAGTGGCCTGAGGCACGGAGAGACAAAAGCGCATTCAGCAAGACCTGCTCGATCACTGGCACTAACATGCGCGCCTGGCTAATGCTAGGAAGCACAGAGCATGGAGAAGGCGTACTCACAGGAAGGGTTGCTGCAGGCCTTGCGTGCCTCTGGTCTGGCAGATATCGGACACCTGTTGCTGGCTTCCCCTTCTGATGTTACACACTGCACAGTCCTCTCCAACCAGCCCTCCCCACAGGTCACTGAACACTGAGAACAAAAGAGCAATGTTTAAAAAAAAAAAAAACCTGACTGTAATAAACCCCCTATGGCAATTTAAATTAAGCCAACATTAATAAAAGCTTAAAAAGATATCTTGCCCTAACATCACCCAAATAGAAAATTAGCTTAGAGTGGTCTGGAGTGTAGGAGTACGAGCAAGTGGTTATATATTCTCCTTGCATCAGCAGTCAAACCATGCTTTGAGAAGTTCTTCCAGGCGCTCCAGAGACACAACAAAGCTTAATGGGGTTGGAGGTAATTTATTAAGACGCCCTCACCGGTCCCCAGATGCCAACCCTCCAGGCCTCGTGAGGAGGACAGGAGCCAGCGTTGCACTCCAGGAAGCTCTCTGGCGGGGTCCCAGGGCAGTTTGATGAAGACTGATGCCCATACTCATAATTATCATTCCCAGAATGCACCTCACTGCAGGAGACCAGCCTCCTCTGATATCCCTGCCCACACGTGACTGAGCACTGGAATGGTAAGGAGAAAGGGAATCACAAAACAGTGAACAATCTGGGAAGTTAAGGGTCTGCAAGGCTGTAAATGGAATCTGTCAAGCAAGTTGTTAAAAATATATTTGCACTATACTGTAAACACTGAAGTCAAGTTGCCTCATTCTGTTCAAAAACACAATTAACTGCTTTTAAGGTCTTTAGAAAACGAACATGGAATTTGTTGAATTTAACAGCATTCAACACAGGGCTGCCTAAATGCTCTTCAGTAACCAGGATACAGTATAGGGCAGCAGGAAGAGGAAGGGGAAGATATTCTGTCACCTCTGTCCATTCCCCTGTGATCCAGATGAATTCGCAGGCCTCTGTGTTGCAGGCTTCAGAATCTGTTGGTTTGGTCTTGGTTATGCAGTACATCTCATGCACCTCCTCGTCACTGTGATCCAGGCAGGGCACTGGTCTTCTCCTGTGGCCCGAGCCACACGTCCTACTGCACTGCAATCAGAAAGAACCCAGAGGCGACCACATCTTTCATTCAAACTGTTCCAGTTTCAGTCATTTCTAAGATGCATTACATACAAATAATGAATACCACTGTCTTTCCAGATAACCTAATGCCTCGCCAGACATACTAAAGAAGCTGAGGTCATTCACTCGGGCGACGGAGGGCAAGACGGAAAAATACGATAAGAACAACATAGCTGAGTGCTTGATTGACTACACGAAGAAATAACCCACAGCATTAACAGCAGACTGGCTTCTATCATTAGCAGCTTTCTGTCGAGTGTGTTTAGTTAACCTGTGGCCACTGCTATGTCGAACGTCAGGCTGATGCAATGCACAAACAAAGAGGTGACTTCAAAACAAACTGTTGCTGTTCTAAACCTTAAACTGTTGCTGTGCCAAAGCACAAAGGTGCTGACAGCACTGGGCCCAATAACATTCAGTGTTGTGACTCTGATCATCACCATGTACGCTCTGTGTACTGTTCTGTTTATCTGAGCCAAGTTTTTAAAGCTCTTGAAAGGTTCTTGCGTCATCAAGACAAGGACGTACTTAAGTTATTATGAAGGTACTCCAGCTGGACGCAATGCAGTTTGACACTGCAATATATCTAAAAGTGCAAATACTAGAATGACAGTGTTTTCAAAACACCGGAGTTTGTCAGTGGGCTTGTCGGCACCCCATAAACATGAAGGTTTTAGCATTTTTATAATAAATGGAACAAACAAACAGAAGCACATGGGCACTAACGACACATAACATCTCCTCATGTTGTGCTTTCTGGACCTTTGAAAAGAGTGCTTCCAAAGGACAGAGACACATTTTTATTTGGTGCTCCTTTCTTGCTCCTCTCCTAATATGGAGTTGAACACAGGGTTGCCGTACCTGCTTCTCAGAACTCAGTCACATGCTGTACACTTTAAAAGCATGAGGAGCTCTGAGAACTCAATGTGAGGCAGCTTGACCCAGCTAATGTCCGAAAACAGAGCAGGCTGCAGTAATTGGCTCCAGCTGTTCACAGCATCTGCAAGGGGCTGCAGAGAAGGTATTTTCTAAGCATTGCTCTTGACTAATTAGACTTTTCTGAGCACTGTGATTTCATGCTGCTTGTTGACCTAGATTTAAGGCTTCCTGGTCATTTAGGACTTTTTTCATACTGTTTAAAAAGTATTTGTTCATAAACTTTCAAGGAAATTCGTTCTGAAGGACATGCCGACATTAAACAATTCCTCAACACTGTGTAGTTTCCTCCATCAAAAGTCCAGCTAATAGATCTGGGCGGAAATGGAATGAAACAAAAGCAAATAAATAAACTGCCTCTTAATCATAAAGGATGGCATGACATAAGAAGGCACTCGGAGTCATCTGATTCTCATCATGGTCAGCCTTTCTTCTCATTCCTTCCGCTGAAGCGGGCTGCCGCTCAGGCGCCTGTTTGGCATCGTGACAGCAAATATGCGAAGTGAGCACTAGATCCGCAGTGAGTAGCCTCTCTCACCTCACTGGTTCAGTCGCACTGCGAGTGCGTTTCCCCTCCTCACACAAAACAGATATGCTTCTGACTTCGTGTACAGACGCTAGCTGTATTTCTTTTTCAGCTCTTTCAACTGTCAAACTTCACTTACTGGTCGCCAGTCTCCGACGCTCCACCTGTACGGCGACGGGCAATCAGCGGGACGACAGGTCTGACTGGAAGGCGGGCGAGCAGGAATTCTGGCGCATTCTGTCTCATCCGCGCGACGTTGATCTCCAAACTGACAGAAAACATCTCGATGCTGTAAACCGTTGCCACATGTTGTCGAGCACTAAGTGGTAAAAGAGGTAAGTACAGCTCGGTTATGGAAATATTTAAACACAAAATGTTATCAAGTAACAGGCTTAAATAGGCTATAGCCTACCGGCGATTTATCTAGTCCATTATTTTATTTCCGTTTCGTCACAGTCCATATATGAAATTATTGGTTATGGAATTCAGGTATGGATTAGCAATTAATTCTCGAAACATAACAGTGTAACCTATTTGTTTTCCTGTAGTCTCTAAAGACCAGTGGAAAATATTAAAAGTTGACGATGTATTAAAAGTGATGCTATTATGTTTCAAATCAAAACAATTTTTGCTGTATTGTATGACATGTATATTGGCTGGGGTGGGTAATCTGATATTGCTTGAGTGGTCGATTAAGTTGGCTGAGTGTCCCACGTAACGTAGATATTCTATGGTTTTCCTTTTTAAAACTGCATTTAATTAAAAGCTCAACATTTAGTGGTGTTTCAATAACAATAACTGTTAGGGATGCTATTGCTTAAGTTTTTACTTTGAAATAAAAGTAGTTTTACTCTCAAAGATGGTAGGGAGGCAAAATATCACTTGAATGTGCATTTCAGTATTGTGCAGATCATAGTTCTCATCCCCTCATGAACAACATGATAGCATGAAACATGCAACATGCAATAGCCAAGCTATATAGACAACATAACGTAACGTAACATAACGTAAGTGTTGATAAAATAATGAATTGGTTATTAGCCTGTCTTAACATATATCACACACACAGGACACATCTTAAACCAGCTGAACAACACTGCAGACTACACTGTGTAAGCACTAGTTCAGTTTTCAAGTTCAGTTTTCAACTGTCTGTAGAAATGTAAATAATTAGAATAAAACAGTGCTATGCAGTTTACAATTCTTGTAAAGTCAGTCTGCAATGGAAACAGAGTAAATGGAACAAGTGAGCATAGCTGTTACATTATTGTATTTTGTCACAGATGGTAAGGATTTCTTTGTGTGTATGTTATCCAGTGAAAGGCAAGAGAATAGCTTGTTGGGGAAAGGCAAATCACAGGGATTTATTTTCGTGCAAAACACTGAGTGTAAATGATCATGTGTTGACAAGAAAAGTAACTATGCAAGAGCAAAATGAATCCAGCATGTCAAGAAAGAGAAAGAGAGAGAGTGACAGAGAGTCAGTCCAGTGGGGTTTTCGGCATTGCTTTATCTAACCTCAGCTCCAACCCCAGACCACTGCAATCATCTGCATATGCTCAAGTCTACAGATAATTAAAGACTACAATTTAGCCGAGGCCAGTGGGACCCCAAGGAACTAAAACAAGGGTCACCATGGCTTTCCTCTCACTATCCCACTGGTTTACCCATGTCTTGGTTAGAAGACAGTCAGTGTCATGAGGTAAGAGCAGAATGCACAGTGATGTCTTATTGCTTCTTTTAAAAACAAATAAAATGAAACAAGGGATATAATGACAGACTACTCAGCACATACTTTTAGAGGCCACTGAAAATGACTGCAAGTGTTTTGTTTTTGTCCACATCATCAAACAGAAAGTCATCCTCTACATATTTGTTATTGACTGTTAAGGCATCATTTGCAATTTGGTGTTAATGGCGTCTTCCCCATTAATTTCATTTGGAAGACATAAGCTTCTGCACTTGTTAACTAGATATATTTTTGTTTGTCTCACAGAGGTTCAGACATTGCACAATATGTGTGATGATGCAGATAGAATGTAGGGTTTGAATGTGCTCAGGTTCAGAAACGAATGTTCCCAATCCTTATGGATTGGCTGGTGCGAAATAGCAAACCTTACATGAATTCCTTCTGTGCCAAAATAATTCATGAACTGTGAAGAAAGTCTGTATGTGTACCTTTTGTGAATTTAGTAAGGATATCATGCATCGGCCATGATCAGCTCCAGCCAAATTATTTGATCGGTCCCTTTTGTCCCAAACAGTACTATATTTACACAGACGTTTTGCAACAGTTTCTCTGTAAATAATACTCGCTTTAAACATGAACGAGCCACCAACACCTACAATAGATCAAATCCTAGAACAGTCCAAGTCCGACAGCATGTCATATGTAATGTTTACATCTGAACACCTGTGTAAAGTAATGATTTTCATAAATCATGTAAATAATGAAGAATGAGATAGGTAACCTTTATGATGTATTCATATTACTTCATATCACTTAGACTCTATTAAGATAAGGCTTACTGCTTGTACATACATTCATCATAAATATTATATGAGGTTATATAAACTTCTGTTAATTAAATGAATTGGCAGTGTAAAATGATACTGGATAGCCACATGTAATTCATGGGAGTGTTGACAAATATTAAAATCCTCTAAAAAGTAATGCTAATGATGAATAATGTTACCACAACATGTCTATTATTTTACAATTCAGGCTCTACTAGCTTTGAGTGTAGCATTCTTTGTTAGCATTCCTACAAGTATCACTAGAAGTCTAAAAAGGCTCAAGGTGGCTCAAAACAGTGGTTTATAATGCCATATGACTTTTAAATCTGGGTTTCTGTCTGACTCTGCAGAGCTCTGGCAGATAGCAGTGGTTGGCGTGAATCTGCTGTTCACCGCCATCCACCTGTGTTCAGTATCATGCACTCAAGGGTGAAAAAGAGTGGCAAGGGGGTAAACTCCCCCAGATGCGAATCCCTAATGTTTTGAACACACTGATGAAAGTACAGGGTGGGGGGTCCTACATATCAGAAAGGAAACATTGAAGATTTGACTTTTATACAAGTTTACAAACCCTGAGTAGAATAAAAATGTCAACTACGTAAGTAGGGAATCACGCTGATGAAAATTTAAACGTTTTAAAATACCACTAAAAAAGCCATGTTATCTTTATGTAGTTGCAATGGAAAAATGCTTGATATGTAAATATATTATTGTTCAGTTTAGTGCATAAACTTTTTCCAGGTATTTTCAAGTTCCCTGACAGAAGAATGCCATCCATGTGTACATCAGGAACACAGTACCACATGGCCCACAAATGCTGGGTTTCAGGAGCCCTTTTTCAAGAGTCAGAAAAACAATTAGCTCCTGGCAGGCTCCTTTCTCCGGCTATGCAGCAAGTGCTGCTAAAAGCTTGCCTAGGATGGTATAAAATGTTAATGTGCTTATTTGTTTTGTATGTGTGTGTATGTTTTGTGTATTGTGTGTGTGTGTGTGTGTCTGGTCTCAGTCCCAGTGCGAAGACAGCACAGTGGGCTCTCCAGATGTTCAGATGCATTCTGGGATGCCTGTCTAGCCTGATAGGGTAAGTAGATTCTCTTGCTGGCATACAGAGAAGCGCCTGACACATGGTTCCCATTGTCATGGGTAGGAGAAGGGAGAGAGAGAGGGAGAAAGAGAAAGAGAGAGAGACACTTCATGCTGACTGGAGTTAACCTCACCGACTGCCTAGATGAAAGAGAAGAAAAACATCCCCACACACCCAAAAAGCCTCCCGACACTGAGAACTTCTCAAGAGCCAGAAGGAATGCGATCCATCAGAGCACAGAGTCAGCATGTAGACCCTAATCTGATGTGCAGCAGAACCTGAAGCATCGGAGATGATGAAGGCCGACAGCTTTAAAATACTGAGACATCTGAGTCCACCACAGCACACACACACACACAAGCATTCACTCACACACACACACACGTGCACCCACACACACACACACACACACATGCAGGTACACACACACATAAGCATTCACACACACACACACACACACATGCAGGTACACACACACATGCACACAGAATAAAATAAGAGCAAGATGTGTATGTGCATAAGGGAAGATGCTGCCAGCAGAAGGTGAATGATGCCCAGTGGGAACGAAGGCACAAGTAGGTATGGGGATACATGCAGGGCTTACCTCTCCCCAGCTGCTGGCCTTCCACTTGGGGCAGCGCCCCCCTCGGCATCTCCTCTGCTTGCTGGGGCGTGGCAGGTGCTGGCAGTTCTCCTCAGGGATTGGCCGTCTGGATCGACTGATGCACGTCACGTTCCGGTACTTGTATCCCCTTCCACAGGAGACGGAGCACTGCGGGAGAAGAGAGACAAGATCATTTGAGAAGTGCTACGACTCAAGAGATCAAAAAAGCCAAAATTACAGCTCTGTTTGAGATTGAATGGTGTAAATCTATGTTATGGTATAGAGTTCAATTATATGCTGGGTAGATATACAGATATGGGGTAAATAGTATAGTATGATAGTGCCTAATAAAACCACCATAGATTGAATAACTTTCCAAAAAACTTTATTGTTGACTTGATCCAACAACAAAAGGCATGGAACTGTTGAGTATCGCAGTAAGCACAGGTTGTCAGAGTTTGTGTATTTCACTGAAGGTGTATCAAAATAAAGCATGTGAAAATGCACATTAGGAGCCAAGTTCCACCTTGCATGTACAATCCGCAAAAAAAAACGGTGGGAGTGTTCATGCATTGCTAATTGTTCCTTAAGCTCTCTTTCGGGCAGCCCAGCAGGGGGCTTGTGAACCGAGGGGCCAAATCATAAGGTACAGTAATTGAAAGCTGCACTGCGAGCCAAGCAGCAGCAGCGGCAACCGCCTTTCGCCTCCAGGTTCACTGAGCAGCCTGAAGGCTTAAGCCCCTCTGACAGCACAGGCACAAGCATAGCGCAGCAGAACGCACTGCCATTGGGGGATGGGGGGGCGGCTTCTGGTTCAGCTCAGGATAATCAAAGGCCCGGGCCGCCCCAGGACGGATCCGATGCGACAGGTCCCGGGTTGAACGAGTGCGTGTCCCAGCAGGCCTTGCACAGCGAGGGAGCGCTCTGAACAGGAATGGGGCGACCCCTGACCTCTGTAAGGAGAGGAAGATGATGGGGGCTCCGACGATGTGTGTGTGTGGGGGGGGGGGGGGGACTCGATATGTAGCAAGAGCTAACCTATGGGAAACATCAGAACGCTTTTCAACAGCGCTTCCATCAATAGCATCACATGAGAGAGCCTTCTTGGTTCTCTACTGGTTAGATTTGTCACTACCGTTCTCACTGTCAGCGGGGGAAAAAAAAAGATTTACCCAAAAAGCGACTCTGACTGCATGTTTTCTGTTTTATATAGATTTGTGCCATTAGAACGCCGGCCAATTTGGAGTCAAACAAAACCAAAAACTGACAAGAAAAATAAATACAAGACAAAAACAACCAGATTATACAGATGTTTTTTTTTTTTTTTTTTTTACAAGTAATAAAAAACATATGCACATAAACTACATTCAAACTATTATTTACCAACACAATCAATTTTGTTGGCTCGTAAATCAGAATTTACAAACAAAACAACTTTCTAGTATTTCGTAAGCAAAGAAAAATGAATGCCTTTTGACAATAAAATGAAATGTTGGCTCTGAAACACTGGCTGTGCCTGATGCTTATGTGCTTGAGAGTGAGTGCACACTCAGTCCTCCTTGCGGTGCCCCTCAGTCTCCCCATCTCCCGGCCCAGATGCAGCCCACATGTGTCTGACTCCATGATTTACACACTCTCTCACACACACACACACACACACACACATCCCACTGCTGGCCTGACCCCAATAATCCTGCCTCCCCGAATATCTAGCTGACAACACACAACATCAAACTGGGAGGTGCATCTCCAAATAGCCACCAGGCACTCTTCATAGTAACTACTAACAACATATGAAGTCTCTCCATCTTGCTATTATTAAGTGTGGACAGTAGCTGAGTAGAGAGAAGTGGAAGTACACAGAGGGAAGTATATAGTTGCCCCGTGGTGATGAAGTAGGGGGTAGGTGCAACTGCACACTGAGGTGAGCTGAAGGCATCAAAACGCAATTTATGGCCGAGAGAAAGGAGCCAGCACTTGCTGAGATTCAAATGTCAGACCATTTTTCAAGGTTTTTATACAAGGGCTTAAATGAGATCGCCACATATTTCACCCCCAAACACATATCCAGCACGACTATGGGATTAACCTCAATGAGGTCAAAGTAAATTGCCTTACAATTATTTCAAACCATAAACCACAGTCTTAAAACTGATAAGTGGAGTGAACTAACATGCCAGAAAGGCTTTTTGGACTCCTATGTCAGAACTAAAAAAGGATTTATTCACCCTTGGACATAGCCTTCTTGTTAAAACAAAATTCTGGCAATATCTCGCAGGTAGTAAATTATTTGAACAGTCCAAACCTTGGGGAAAAAAAACAAGGACAAAGACAGACATGAATGTATGAACATATTCAAAATAGACAGATGAGATTTGAAGAATCACTGAAAAGTTTATTCATTGCTATCTAGACATTACCTCTCATGGACAATGTCATGCACATCAATGAAGTCGTGCACTTTGAGTTGTACTTCTTTCTTTTGGTTCTGTTTTGTTTTCTCAAGCATCAAATAAATGGCGCACTCAATGGTGACGGTTGGTGCAACTCTCAAATCCAAAGCAAACACTGGGTCCCTGAACCAAAAAAGATAGAGGGCGACGTGAAAGTCACCAGAACTGATGCAGACACAAGGGTTTAGCGGGTTTTCCTGGGATTAAAACGCTTTTCCGCGAAGTCCGAGCATGCTGATTAGATGTGCAGGGAAAGGCCTCCTCACAAATCAAAGGTGACCTTTAACCCCCGATGCTCTCATTCATTGTCACGCCGACGGGTGTTCATTGGAGTGACTGTCACAGTCACGCCGCCATCAAACCCCTCCCACACTGTGCCGAAAAGGAAAGGCGGGGTCACTGAGAACCTGGCATTTTCAAGCCCGCCAAAGAAAGCTCAGGCATTAGTGAGTGAATTAACACAAAAAATCCATCAAAGATTAATTGTAGCACATAATGCAGACTTTCCCTTGCAAAAGAAAATTGGGCAAACTCTCTCTCTCTCTCTTGCTCGCTCTCAAAAAACTAAAACAAAAAAAAATAAAAATGACACGATGAGTCACAGGGCCAGGAGGTTCTGACCTCCAAAGAAAACAAAGTCAAAGCTCAGTGATTCTATTAGTTGCCATTCACTGAAAATGCCCTTTTGGGACTGAATGATTTGAACAAAACACACAGAGATAAACCCACATAGTCTCAGTGGATTTAAACCAGGCTAGGCCCCCTTGGCTACATCAGCCACCGCCCAACCAACGCTCTAACCAATGTTCAGTGCTACTATGTCTAAATGTCTAACGGCAATTAACAGCCTAAACTACCTAACTCCATTTCTGGTATTCACCTCTTTAATTGCAACTATTTTTTACTTTTCTATGCTTAATATGATACAGAGAAAAAATACTTAAAGCACACCTCTGCTTCAGTTCTGCAGCTTACTCCAGCTATGTTAGGACCACACATTTAGATGCCACTCTCACCTTCAAAATCAGAAAAGATATTTCCTCGGCGTACACATACAACAAAAGAGATATATCTCCTTTTTGGATGTACATTAGGCAGTTACAGCAATTTACAGCTTTGGATTCAAGATACAAAATACAAGTATACATGTTTTGTAAATTATCTATAATCAAATAATATTTTTGGAATATACTTAAAGCGTTGTGCAAGTTACTATTCATTCCTCATTGTACGTTCGCTCTCACAAAAAGCACATTGTAAAATTACGCAAATTCGTATGAAATTTAAATACAGACAATAAACCCAGTATGTTGAAGTAGAAATAAATATGAATTAATTACATAAATATACAAAATCATCCATATCTCTAAAACATTTGGACTTTTAATACTGCCATTTGGTATGAGGCGCACTACATTTGAACAGCCAGTCAACATCCAAATGCACGCTAAGCATGGTGCATGCTTTCTCTGTCACTGCCCGTCGGCTACATCTCTAAGGTGGTAAAACTATCAAGTCAAAGGCTGCTGGTTAAAATATTTTGAAAATGTAAAAAAAAAAAAAAATACAGTTGATCCAATTATACATCTTATAATTATGGGTCTACAGCTCTAACAAACATGTCACAAAACAAACAGTTTTATCAGATGTATAAAAAGAAGCTGTGTTGAGAAGCTCTCAAATGTACTGTGCTGTTTGCTACCTCTGATGTACAGACATGATGTGGTCATACAGTTGCAGTTAGTCTTTAAAGCCAATTGGATGTTGTACAGATCACACCACTCGTGATTGTCCACCAGCAAAATGCCCACCATGAAGGGCTGGAGGGAGAGGGGGCTCTACTGACTGAGAATGAGGTAGACACAAATGACTGGCCTTCAGAATTATCTCCAGTGAAAATAAAAACTAATCAGTCTTGCCTGTGGTTCATGTATTGTGAGTGTGGCAAAGGGCATTTTGTTCAGCTCAACAGACACAGGTTTGAAAATCGACAGACATTTTGCAAAAAAGAAAAAGAAAAAACAAGTGAAAGACAAGACACAGAAAGTCTAGCAAAAAAATTGCAACTCTGAATGGACAAAACATTACAAAAAAAAAAAAATGTAGTCAAGACTATTGATACACAATGTGATTGAAGCTGCAATTGAAAGTAATTGCATAGATCTGACCCTTAACAGTTAAATGCGACAAATATAGAAACCATAGCTATGGGATATTTAGGTCTCACATCTCCCTTGTTTGGTCAAAGCACCACTGTATGAGTCAAAACTTGATGGCTGAATGAACTGTGTATTTTTCCGAGGTATGGTTGAACATAGCATATTTTCACGTATACGGAGTAATGGTGGTAAAATCATACAAGTTATTCACAAAAGATATGAAGAAACAATTAGCTAAAAATCATAGTAAGCACCATTTGAACGATGTGCCTCGGAGCTGAACTATAGGCATACCACGGAGTCTGCGTCTGTTTTTTTTTCTTCCAAATGTGACATGACTTGCTTTACCAGTCTAATCTACGCTGACAACTCAAAAGTACTGCAGTTAACCCAACAAGAGTCCTCTATTCATGTCAACCATGGCAGAGAAAACCTATGCCACAAGAGCGCATGATTGTTTAAGTCAGAGAAATTTCAAAATAGACATATATCATATAAAAATGTATACATCTCATGAGAATAAAATAAAAATTAGAAAGAAACTCCTGATCCTTATTTCATTGGTGCCGTTACTACTACTACATTTTTTTCCATGTTCCGTCATGTCACACATATAAAAATACATTTGGAAATCAAAGCTACTGACTTGCACCATAGGTGTGGAGTTTGTGTTTTGTATCTTCACCAAAACAACCAAAAAAGTAAAACACAATCACTTTGAAAAATCCTCATATACAAAAATATTCACTGCTATTCGCATATAAACAACTGAGGAGACATGCTGCACGACCCAGCACATACTCGGTAACAGAACATCTAAGAAAGTAGAAAGCTAACGCTATGTACATCTCTTGCATAATAAATTATTATTTTCTGAAAACAACAACATTACAAACTGAATCAGACTGAAAGATCCTATGGTGATCCTGCATTAGTACATGAACTAAGACAAAAAGTTTGGTTATGGTCACACGTAGGTAGCATGTACCAGCACATTTGGTGACTATATATTTTTGTATATCTGGTGTAATCTGTTTCCTTAAGTGCAAAATAAATACAATTCACAATAGTCTGTAGTGTGATAAACAGTCATGGCACTTTGGTTGCAGGAACAGTATTCTATTAAAATCGCAACCCATCTTTATGCTTGCTTTGCTTTTTTGTCTTGGTCTTGTCTTTCAAGCTATATATATATATGCAATGAGAAGAGAAAAAAAAAACTCCACGAGCATGTTAAAAACCAAATCAAAATATTTATGAGCGTACCGAGCTCCATGGATCTGCGCTCCAGTGAGGGTTAGACGGGCACGAGTGAGTATTGCACTGCTCTCGGTCGGGCGGTTTGTCAAGAATTTCACAGCTCAGATCGTTAAAGCGCTCCCCGTTGGGCCGCTGACATGCGACCAGCCGTGTTTTTATCCCGCCGCCACAGGACTTCGTACACTGTGGACGAGAGGAGGGACACAAAATGCAAGGGTGAGCACCTGCAGCTATGGGACAGGAAGTGACCTATTCACCGTCGGAGCTACACAAGACACCACCCTTCCAGCCCTAACCCTAATACACACATACATACACACACACACACACATGCACACACACACACACACACACACACACACACACACACACACACAAATGAACACAATCCCACAACATTCCGAGATCAACTCTGTGATATATGAACTTCCCTAGTATCCCTGGTATGTTACCAAAAATTTGGAAACAATCATTAGAATGGTTAGTGTGTATCATGCCAAATAACACCATGACCAATCACTGCTATCTCTGACGAAACATTTGATTGCTAAAGTGCTTTGTAACCATTCAATACCTCAAAGCAGATAGCTTAATATTTTAGGATAAACACACATGACTAAAGACATGGATAGAATGGTAAAACTAGGGGAACTCGAATAATACGATTTTTTTCAAAAATATCAGACATCTGCTAGCCAATCAGAATTTTCTGTGACCATATTATAAATACAATCGCAGTACAGGTGAATCCACGTTGACAGTGATATTAGTGGCTTTCCTCTCACCTCTCCCCAGTTGCCGTAGACCCACTGAGGGCAGGGTCCGGACTCACAGGAGCGCTGCTCGTTGGGCTGGGAGCTCTCGTCGCAGTTGTTGGCCGTGTAGCCGTTCTCATCCTGGCACACCACCACACGCCTCTGGAAGCCTCCCGCACAGGTACTGGAGCACTGGGTTCAAGAGCAGGAGACATCTGATCAGAGGCGTTCGGGACCAATGCCAACCAGGCTCGCAAATCTACCTGAGCCGACTGAGCTAAACCTTTATGTTTGCTTTAGCCAAAGACAAGACCAGCTTCGGTTATGCTACTGATGGCCGTCTTTTCAAATGCAGCTAAAGATATTGAATCTTGTGTGAAAGTCACTTGTGATGTCTTTGCAAAGTCTGTAGTCAACGTTTGAGACTTGTACGTGAAGCGTACATTACATTTGTGACACTGGTTTCACTGATACAAATGTTCAAAAACGAATGTGTTTGTAGAAACATGTAAAGGTTAGATATGAAGTGTACTTTGTCACACAACATTAAAGTAATTTCTTCCTTCAGGCCCAATGTAAGTTTCTTTTCAACTCAGAAACAACATAAATCACAAAAGGGTTTGATGTCAGGATTTCCTTTTAAAGAGAAACAGTCTCTGCAAGCGACTTCCTAGATGTAGTTACCTTCCTGCACATGATTGATAACAGTGATATATCTTCACATATACTCCCATCATTGTGGACTAAAATTAATTGTTTTACACGACTTCGTCTTACCATTCATGAAAGTGTTGAACTACTAAGACAAGGTCTGCCGCAGTTCATGGGTGGTTAAAATTAGTTTCTGCTACTCTGACGTCACTGTTTGTTTGCTGTCCTTGTTGTAGGTATTGTTTGTAACACGATGACCCCCTAGGATCTATCTTGGTCACAGTCACTAGGACACCACATCCTTCATCAGTGGGATAGCCTTGATTTACCAATAGATAGTAAGCGTATAAATAACTCCCAGGATTTAGTTGCTGATAAAAGACAGCCAATTTCCACTACGTTGAAGGAAACTGGATGGACATACTGCCGTTTGTTCTTTATTTTTGGTCTTCTCCTGCCTAAATTGTCCATAGGACAGCAGAGATAGGACAGGAAATGGGTGGGAAAGAGATGGGGATTGGGAAATGACCTCAGGCCAGATTCAGTACAGGGTCCTCGTGTACTAAGATCCTTCTGTTGTAAGAAGCCTGCCGCTACAACGTCACCAAACTACTAATTTAAGAACATCCTTAACTAATCAGACAAACAAAGACTAAGTGAGACAGCAGACCTTCCAAAAATAGGACCATGTGCTTTTTCTTTTTTTCTTTTTCGGGGAACGTGATCTAGACATTTTAATTATGCACAGACAAAACCGTTCAGACCGCAGTCAATCGTTCTCGCATGTAAGAACTCAGATGCCTACGAAACGCAAACAGAAGACAGCTGAACAGAATAATTGTGATTAAAAGAGGTAATTGAATTGAATGGTTTTGTGCTTAAAAAGCAATTAGCTGCGTTTAGACTTGGATGAAAAGAAACTCACAGCTCCCCAAGGTCCGGTTCTCCACTGGTTGCGGCCTCTCCTGCTGTCGCCGGTCCCGGAAGGCGGCGCGCTCTTGGGGTTGGAGGGGAAGGAGCCGTGGTCACTGGGCCGGGAGGGGCACTGGGGCATGGCGCACTCCTGTTCGCGGGCCGGCCGGTCGTCGGGGTCGCACTCGCTCACGTCCACAACCTGGTCATTGAAGTTCACACACACCACCTGCCGGTTGGCTTTGCCCTGGCCGCAGGAGACCGAGCACTGCAAATACACATATGCAAACACACACACACACACACACACAACACACAAACACCATACATACATAAGCATATTACCACACAGGAACATTTTCCAATTCAGTTCCATAACACCCAGAGTTTCATGGTCCTACAAAGACACAGTTTTACTGAAAACCCTGAAAAAAACAATGAACTAGAAAAGTATTAAAAACAATAATACATATAAAAGTAGTTCAGTAATTCAACTTTCATGGAAAGGCAGAGTGAACGATTATTGACCGGTATTTCATGGAAAATGGATTTATACTTTGTCCCATAATGCATCATTCTGAGTTGCCGTCATTAGGCATTGACACCTGCTGTGTC
>NC_045156.1:6268619-6328619 GCF_900700415.2 Clupea harengus | reverse complement strand
ATAAGCACCCTCACAAAGGAAAATTGTGAAACAATTACCCATTCGTGTTGCTCCATTATCCGTGAAGCTTGCACACAACACAACAAAGCACAATCTTAACAGCTTACCCATGTGGCATGTTGATGAAATTAATTACACAACACTAGCTTTCACCTAGGAAAAACTGCTGCCTGCGCAAAGTCAGGGGGGGGTAATGGGAGGCTGCAATTTCACATCTAGCCCATTTCACAGGCCATTAACATAGGTGGTCATTTTCCCCCTGAAGGTCGGGGTACCTTGGTTGTGTAAACAGAACACAGGTCAAGCAGGCATTCCACAGACACAGCCGCTCTCTGTCAGCGCAGGGAGAGAGAGAGGAAGAGAGGGAGAGGGAGAGAGAGGGAGGGAGAGAGGGAGAGAAGGAGAGGGTGAGAGGGAGAAAGAGAGGAAGCCTCGTACCTCTGACCAGTCGCCTGTCTTCCACTGAGGGCACTGGAAGTCGTTGCAGGGCTGGACGGTAAGCTTGTCCCGATGGTTGCATTTGCTCTCGTCACCGCCGCCCTCCGCCGCCTTCCCGCACACTGCCCCCCGTCGACGCGTGCCTCCTCCGCAGCTCTTGGAGCACTGCATCACACACACACACACACACACACACACAAACACACACACACACACACACAATTACACAAGGCTCAGTCTGCTCGCAAATCCCTCCAAAGTTTCCAGAGCCAAAACCCCTCTCACACACACACACACACTGCCACCCCTCCACCACCAAAGTCTCACCTCTGACCATGGGGAGTACTCCCAGCCGCCAGGGTTGCAGTCTCCATGGCAACCCTCCTTGTCGTCGGGCTTGCGCTGGTTGCTGCAGTAACGGTCGTCCACCTTCTGGGTCTTGCCCTCGGTGAGGCTGTGCTTGGCACAGTAGATCTCCAGGGTGCGGTAGCCCAGGCCACACTGAGCGTTGCACTCACTTTTACGGGCGACGTGCCACCTGGAGCCGCACACGGTTAGAAGATTAGTTCATTCAAAACTGTTGTTCTGTCACAACAGAAACTCTCTCTCTCTCTCTCTCTTCATCTCTCGCTCTGTCTCACACACACTCAGTACACAAAGACACACACACACACACACACACACTCCATAGTTCATCAGCGCTAGAACCTTCCCTTCTTGTGCAATTTGTACTGGGAGAACCCGGGCCAAGAGAGCATTCTTCTGTGGGGCCAAGCAGATGTGAATGATTGGTGGGCCAGATGTGCGCTCACCTGAGTTCACACTCTGTGTTGCAGGGCTCGGTGATGGCGACGGGCCGGGCCGATCCGTGGCACCTCTGGTCCGACACCACCACGCGGTCCGTGTCACGGCCGCACAGGATCTTCCTCTTTCGCTCTCCTGCTCACACAGAGGAGAGAGAGAACTGATGTTTTCTTTCTTTTTCGGCTCTCACAAACAGCTGTGAGTAAACTAGCTAGCGGATGGCCGCCGTCCAGCTCTGTGTCCTAAGCTGATCTCTGACACGGCTTGAGGAGAACTCCAGGCTCTGAGGATCTGGCTGCAGTGTGCTAGCACTTGACTGTAACTAAAACAGATCTCCCTGTTGACACACACATTTACACACACACACACACACACACACACATTCAGAAACACAAACACACACTGACCTTGGCAAAGCCTACTACATTCTTGCCATGGACCGTAGGCATCCCAGAAGAACTGCTGTGGCTTGTCCTCGATGGGGATGTTGAAGGAATACCTGACATCCGGGTTGAACAGGTTCCCCACAGATAACACCTGCAGAACCCAACGCAGAACGTGAGAGAGAGACCCCACAGAGCATGTGCAGTTCAAATGCACAGAAAGAACCTCCTTAACCGGAACACGTTTCAGTGATATTACCTGGACAATGATCTCCTCCTCGATTTTATCAGTGCAGTTGAGTCTCTCGACGACGTGGTCGGAGCCACTGTACTCAAGGACAGCATTCCCCAACTTGATTTCCCTTTTGAACATGCTGACCACAAACCCTCCATTGAGCAAATATTCCCCACGACTGTCAGAAACAGCTGAAGGAAGAGAGCAAACATACGGTATGAGCCAACTGTGACCCTCCCAACATACACACAGTGTGGGTAAAAAAAGAGAGCACAACGTTGGGTTTGATTTAAATCTTCCCAAGAAGGCCACAGCTACCAGCAGGTGCTGCTCAGGACATGTCGCTACAGCTTATTCTCTCATGTAATGCAACAGTGAAGGCGCTCCTCTCTGGACCTTGGAGCAGAGTCAGGACTTTGTACAGTTTTTTGGGTATGTGTAAAAATAGACATTTCTGGTAGATGAAACACTGTATTTTCATGTACAGTAAGGTTTGGCGATAAAGGGAGAAAGATAAACCTAATTGGGGCAAAGTAATCCTGCATTCCTTGAAGAGTCTGAGTCTTCCTGTGCACCAGTCAGTCTACTGCACACATTCACACTAATGCGATTATGTAGCTCATTTCCTGAGTTACTTTCCCCGCCATTTCACACGTCACAGTAATGTGGCTTCAGAGCCCGGCCCATTCCACACATAACCCCCTCACCCAGCCGTTCCCCCAGGAGCCCCTGAATATGCGCGCACACACACACAGACAAACACACACACACACACACACATACACAAACACACTCTCACAAACACACACACACTCACTCTCTCTTACACACACACACACACACACACACACACACACACACACACATACACACGTAACCATCCACCCACCCATCCAGACATGTATGCACTCACACACACACACACACTCACACACACACACACACACAGGTCTCTCTCCTGGGGCTGGCTGGCCCTCCTGAGCTAGAACGCACAGAGGACACAGTGATCTCCTCCAGGGTGGAGTATAATGGGGTGGGGCCAGTCTGGGCTCCAGATCTCGGGGCATGTTAACATGCATGGAACCCGAACCTCACACTTCAACAGGGGCCATTCACCATGTTTCCCCTGTCCACTCTCTCTCTCTCTCTGTCTCTCTCTCTCTCTCTCTCTCTCTCTCTCTCTCTCTCTCTCTGTGTGGGTGAGGCAGTGCTACTGCGGTCCAGTGGTCAGCCTATCACCACTCAAGAGCAAGGCTAAGTCTAAAAAGGGCCATTTGTTTTTTTTTGTGTGCTGTGGCTTTTAACCCCACACTTCACTCTTCACACCACGGCCACGGAGAGCGAGGGGGCCAGTAGTCACACCATTAACACCTTGGGAACGTGACTGCAATACAAAATACCCCCTGTTCCTGCCCCCCCAGAGGCAGGATGTATGCCCCATTAGTCCTGAAGATCAATATTTAAATCCACTACAGCAGGTTCTCCACTTCACCCCATCAGAGTTCCAGAGACCTCGAATGCTAATGCTAGGCTAATTGTAAGACCAAGGGTGATCACTGACAACAAGCAAGTTACTTGAGTGAGTTGGAGGGGAAATGTGGTCTTACCGAGGTAGTTGTCATCCTCTGGTTTCCCTGAGTAGCTGTGTTGTCGCACGTCAATATTTGTAGCACCAGCGGGTATTCGAACGACCACATTGTATCCTGGGAGAGAAGCATGAATGAAGAATACACACTAGTGAGACCTGCTGAATGTTTCCTACACTGTGGCTAAAGAGGCTAAAGAGACATTGTGGCTAAAGAGGCTAAAGAGACATTGCACGTCACCAAGACAGGACCCCTCACCATAATGGACGGTGTTGAACGTGCCCGCGACAGTCTTGCACGAGGAGTTGTCCCCTCCGCACACACCACACTTGTCCCTCCTCGCCTTGGAGTTCAGCACGTGGTCACACCCCGCTTGCTGTAGGGTGGAGAGACAAATCAACACTAAGAGACGGTCGCAGCAAAAAACACAACCGTGTCTCTCACCAGGCTATTCACTTATCTTCTATGGAGAACCTGTGAATAAGCACGCGAGAGTAAGTATGGAAAGTATGTTTTCAGAGCAGAGGACCCTGGGGTGCCATGTAGCGCAGTGGAGGAGACGGCTCTGGCAGTGGGACTCAACTCTCTTTTTCTACACACATCCACTGAGCCTGAAGTGCTTAGCGGGCGGCTCGGTGGAAATAACATTGTTACAGCTGGGATTGGCGTGTTTGCGTGAAAGAGTAAAAACAGCATAACTTTATGTGCTTATAGAAGTCAGACTGGCTACACTGAGGTGCAGGCATGTACAGAAACACACACACACACACACACACACACACACACACACACTTTCAGAGCGTGAACTTTAAGGCTTGCATGAATACCATACGGCATAAGGCCGGTGGCACCCAAAGCATTTTTAGACATTTCCTTTGGTGGTGTGACATTTTTCTCTTCCTGCCGCCTTGAAGTGTGAAGCACTCTCAAGGTAAAAGGGGACCCTACATTGACCTGCGAAAGCCAGTGTGTAAGGTGAACCTTCCGGGTTTAGAATGTACAAATATTTGAGAACGTGAAGGGGTGGGGGAAAAACAAAACAGAATCAAAGCAGCCGTTCCTTCAGAGCTCTAATAAAAGGAAGTGCTTGGGCCCTCAGGAACTCACCCTGCAGAGGCCCTGCACACAGATGTCATTGGTGTCTGGACCGCATGGGGTACCGTCAATGACCCGGTCCCTGAGCTGGTAGTAGGCCGTGCTCCCAGCCACCCGGCAGAAGAGCTTACACCGATCCTTCATCAGGACTGCGGGAGAGAGACAATAACACCAGAAAAACACTAAGAAAACGCTCACCAAGGCACAGTATATGAACAATCTAACAACACATTTCCTCAAGCAAACTAAGGATACAAAAGGGGAACAGACATAGTCTTAATCGCACGTACGAATAACGTACAATATGGGTTTTGCTACGGTACATGACGAAATTAGAGTCACTGACTTCCTAACAGATGTAACGTGTTCTGTAGCTGATAACATTCCCCATGGGACAAGCACATGTTCCCAGTCTGTGTCATCCCTCACATCTCCACTTTCTACTTAGTTGGACATCCATAGATTTAAGAGCGGAAATATGGGGCCTACCTCTGGAAAAATAACCAGACATCATGAAGGAACTGTGTATACAATATATTACTAATGCAGTTCTAGCCAAGAGTTTACTACACTCAAAGGAACTATTTAGCTGCCTGCTCAGTTCAAACAGTGCAAGATACATTAAGTGATTATAACTGTAAATAACCCATATCACACAGACTTAAATGATAATGTCCTTTATGGCCCAGATGGGCTGAATCAGGCTTCCTTCATCTCTTTTCATCTGTTTCCTGTTGGCTCACTCCTACTGTAAACATTTTAATGACCATTCATTATTGTTTGCTTTTAATTGATTGTTCGTTCACTGCGTCCTCATGACAATTTGTCAGTTAATTTTTGTTAACACTTGATTAAAATTGATGTTGGCAAAATTCAGGAGGTACATTAGGAATGACTGAACTGCGGGGGGAAGACCTTGTATGGTACGGCTCTGAGTGTTGTGTGGGTATGTAATAACTGAGCAAAGACTTTGGAAAAAGAACCTCTCGAGTTTCCTTACTTCCACTGTATTTTGGCACCCAGCGAACGTTTGGAGGTAGAAGGTTGATGTTGAAGTGCCTGCCGTCAAACGTGGCGCACTGCTCCTCTCGGAAGTCCTTCTTTAGCTTGGAGCAGGGCTCGGAGTTGCAGGAGCGGAACTTCATACGGCGCCCCACGCAGTACTTCCCCCCATTCCTGGGGCTGCAGAGAGAGAAAAAAAAAAAAAAAATAGCCCATCAATCAACACAGACTCATCCTCTCCATGTAAGAGCTTCCTCCCTGCCCTATCTCCTCCCTCAATGCCATGGAGCTCTGCAGCACACGTTCACCGTCTGTCTCCTGTCTCTCAACAGGGCGGAGGGGTTGCGCTGAACGCTCCAAATGATATCATTGCTATCTGATGCCCCGGTCGCCCCTCAGGATGTTCAAAGGGGGGATTTTTTTAAGGGTTGGTGGTGGTGGTCGTGGTGTTCAGTATGTGTGCCTGTGTGGAGGAAGGGGTTTGATCTCGTGTTTGTCAAGGTACACTGAGAACTCCTTGCCCCCATTCACAGTCCAGTTGGTGTTGCTTGACTACAAAGGCTCGGCTTACATGGGTCGGTTGCACTCCCGCACGGCGATCTTGATCCCCCCACCGCAGGACCGAGAACAGGTTCCGAAGGGGCTCCACACACCCCAGGCGCCGTCCACGGGTGTGGCGTCATGCTCTTTGGTGATGCACAGGCCATGCTTGCAGTGCTGCATTGAATGAGAGCACAATGAGACAAATTAGGAACCCGCAAAAAAAGTGGCCGATGGACAGCACCCTAACGCTGTGAGATGCTTGGTTGACTACGTGATGGAGGAGGGATTTTAGGAAGTAAAGTAAAGCAAAGAAATGTGGGCATGTGTGGGCAAATGTGCAAATCTGTCTTTCCCAAGGGAAAAATATCTGGTTTATGGGACAGAATGTGTTTTGGAAGACTGGCTTTCTTTAATGACCCAGCATCCGTATTTAACAGCCGTATGTTCTGTGTGCAGTGGTGTGGGCTTTTCTTCTGCAGAAACACAATGTGTAAACACAATGTGTAAACACAAACAAACCCTCCAGCATGTGTTCAGTGGGATCCCTGAAGCCCACAATCTTTCATGTCAGGTAAACAGAGAGGAAGCGGAGGTTGGAAAAGTGGTTAATTAAAACCTCCATTTAACCAGACAGGGAAAAGCCGTGCAGGCCCACCTCCCACAGGCTTATCAGCACTCAAAGCAATGCAGACCTCGCAGCAATAAAATGTTGACCTAAAACTTTCTAATACTTTTGGTGTGGATGGCCTTCAGCATATGGGTACACACTAAGGTCCTGATTTACTAAATATTCTTTACATTAATAATAATGAATTATCTCTGTTGATTTACTGCTTCTTTATAACAATGGACAGTGCAAGCTACTTTGCTAATCTGAAAAACACAATCTTCACCGCACCCTGAGAGGAGATAAATTGTGGGGTTGTGGGGGGTGGAGAGATGATATCAAGCTGCTTTGGTACAAGCTAAAGCCTTTTGTTTTAATCCAAGGGGCTGACACACAACGTTTGTTTGTTTGCATGCTAGTGTTATGCAAAAAGACTTCTTTTTCACACTTGCCTTCCCAGGGGAGCAGTCGGTCCCATCTGCCCAGGGCATGTGATGGGTGCGGCAGCCCCGCTGCGCTCCCTCCGGGCTGGTGCACCACAGCCTGCGGCACTGGGTCTGGAAAACATCCACACAACACACTGTTAGCCCCTCCGCGCTCCTCGGGGCCAACTCCCATCCAGCAAACATCTCCGCTATGTATACCCAGTCATAATTCACGGGGTGTGCCTTCAAACAAGTGCCTTGAACTCAGAAGCACTCAAAGCAGGGGAACTAAGGGGAACTTAGGGGAAATTTGGGGTACCTTACTAGCGGCGTATCTAAAGAGCCTTAAGTGAAGTGCAACTCGAGTTGCTAAATCAGACATTAGCCACTGTAACACCCTGTGCTCTTGTGTGTTTTCTGCAAAGTGCACAGAAGTGCAGGACATGAGTAATGTGCAACTGAAGGCTAAGTGCTATGTGGGGGCTCGCTTGTTTTTGACAGAGTAACATGAAAACATGTCAGGTTTATTCCTCTGCAGCAGCTTTCTCTTACCATATATGGGCACACCTGTGTTCCTGGCCCAAATATCAATTCACATTGTTTATTGACATTGTATATCCGTCCAGGCAGCTGCTGAGACAGACTGTATGGTCGGGATGTTGGCTCGTCAAGTAAACACTCTCCATACCCTGTGCTAGTAAGAAATAACGAGACAACAGCTTTGAGAAAAGAAAATACACACAATAACACATTCAGTGGCAGAATGACACGGAGTACTCCTCAGTCCTTTTTAACAGAGAAATAACCTAACAAACAACATCAGATCAACACACAAGGGCTGAGTACTGTTACAGATGCCACATCTACTATAAGAGACTGAGAGAACAGAAGAACCGGTCCATACTCGAGGAACTCCGTGATAAATTTGCGGCTGCACTTGGACCACATCCACGGGTTGGTGTAGTAGTTGAGTGTTGGCGCCATGACATGCTGCTGGTTCTTCACACCGTCCTCTTTGCATTTGGCACTGTCGTCGTGGGGCATGTTGAACCTGTAACACAAGGGGGACGAAAAACAGACAGCACACTGAGTGCTCAGACTTTGCCACAATAAAGCTGTTTGACAGCTGTGCCTAGACCCGTTAATGGTTACGGGACCTACATTGCTGTGAATAATGTTACTGAGTTAAAGAAGGGGGGGGGGGGGGGGGAATCAGCCTTTGGTCCTTAAGGGACTGAGGCACATGACAGCTGCCAGCACACTGTTTCCAGAGAACCCTACAGCACTGAGGTGCGGTGTGCACAGTACCACACTGTACGCTAATCAACAGCTAATCAGCCTCTCGCAGTGATGTCACCTCCTGACGCGGATAAGCACGGAATTCAAAAATCCCATTTTGCGCATGGTGGTGCAAAAAAAAAGAAAAAGAGGGGCATTTATTTAAACGCATAGAGGGCTTGTTAACCCAATACCTGACATTAACACACTCTCCAGTGTTGTGGATGTAAGGTGTTGTTTGCTTTTTCTCTTTCTCTCTGACAAATCTCCCCACGTATTTGGACTTGTAGCCACGATGAGGGGACTGTGTGTGAGGACTCTTAGCATTCCACTGGGGTAGTTTACCTCGCACCGAGTTCAGCCAGTTAACTTTGACAGCCTAATATGGCTGGCTAACAGCAGCCTCTCACATTAGAGTGAGGGGGGACTACAAAGGAGGAAGAGGGAGACTGAAATGAAGAGATTTTGAGATATCCGTATCAAGCAGACCACACACTGTACATAGCTTTTCCTTTTAAGATTCACTGGAGGGTCTGTAACAATTGTGACTTCATGTCTGGTAAGGGTCTATATACTACACTGTTTCAAGGAGTGTTGTTTACAACAGATCACAATGTCTGACGTAAGAATAAAAAAGAAAACAATGAACACCATTGTGTGTGAGAGAGTTCATATAAAAGAAAATATTGTGACGTCTTAGGAACCAAATTACTGAGGAGGTTTTAAGGCAGACAAATGTTATAATGTGTAAGGAGAGAATGTCAAGAGTTCAGTGTAGAGAAAATGATTTGATAGAGCCTGAACTCTGAATACTCACACATGGCCTAGTTCATGGGCAATGGTGAAAGCAGTGCTTAGTCCATTATCCTCGCTAATACTGCAACTTCTGTATGGGTCACAAACAGTGCCCAGCTCTGCAAGACCTGAAAAAAAAAACATAATTACTTTCATCATCATCATCATCATCATCATCATCATCATCATCATCATCATAGCCATTCCCATCAGTTTTCTGTGCTGTAAGCAAGAGCATAAATGGCACTTTCTGAAAAGCTCTAACAAAACGACCTTACCTAGGGTATCGCATTTGTCACGTGCTCGGCAGATGTCTTGCCTGAAAGGGAAATGACATCACTGTTAAAACTGCAGATGCATACTAACTGTGCAGACATACAGACAGACAGCTAAGGCTGTGGACGTGCCCCCCCCCCCCCTTATGTGCCCAGTCCTGGGGGAGGAGGAGGTAGCCTACCTGGTAATGAGGATTGCTGTGTCGTGGTGGGAGGGGTGGCTGTCATCAAGCTGATTCTGACCCTGCTGCCATATACAGAAGTTTTTTAAAGTGGTCTGTGCGTTGAAGGATACCACGGGCCCGTCCTAAAGATCACAATGTCAACACATGTTTTTTAAACAGGTATAACCTATATATGATCGTATTATTCCAATACAAATATGTGTGTTAATATGGAACCACTACAGAAGAATGCAGTCTTACCAGCTCGTTATTTATGATAACTAACTTCACAATGACGACATTAATCAGATTTCCAATGCTAGGGTCCTTATATATAGAGGATACCTGTTGAAAAGATTTACACATGTCTAGATGAGAATATGGTGCAACATTCAGACATTTCTACGACATCACCAAATTAGTATAATATTCCCTATTACACATCATTAAATGATTATTAAAGATCTGCTATGGAAAAACAGTTCAATTTAGTTTAGGTGGAGTAAATATGCTACTCCTCTAAGTCGCTGAGATATTGACTGAAGTACTTTATCCTGTCCTGAATGCAGACAGGATTAACATATAGGTCAGGCATGCCCCCTGCACGCAAAGGCACAAATACCCTGAGCATGCCATACATGTAATATACCTGATGTTATTCTTTCACATTTATCAAGCCTGTCAGAGTGGTCTACCTCATGCTGCCCACGGTCCTGAGGGTTTGAAATTCCTGCCTCTACACAACCAACCCCGCCCCGCCCCACCCCCCACCCCCCAGCCCAGCCCTATGTTGACAAATAGTAAAATATCAAAGAGCCATCAAAAGCGCTTGTGTTCATCCATGCAGAACTTACAATGGACATGAGTGTGAGAATGTAGTGCTGGAGGTTGCTGCCGTGATGTTCCACCATTTTGCTGTCTGCAACCACCATGACTTCTACAAAGCGGGGATAGGAGAGGAAGCGCTTTGATCTCCTGTGAGGTCCTGAGTCACTGCTGTCATTAGCCGCATGCTTGTTTTCGCTCATGGGGAAGGGATCGGCGAAGAGTCCAGTGCTCAGCCTTTCCAGATCAGCCTGCATGCCATCGGAAGGGCTCTTCTTTGCCTGCTCTCTGTGTCGCCTGTGTCTCTTTTTGTGTCCTGAAAGATAGGTAGCTAGGTGAGGACTTGAGACAGAACACACTTCATTGGGACTGACCCCAATCTGGTTTTAGCAGCACATTGTAGTTAGAACTGTAACATGAACAGACAAATCGCAAGTGAACTTAAAGGAACTTTCAACACACCAATTAGCTTATTCACTTATCTTCCCAAAATAATTTTCATTCTGCTTTGGCAACCGAAGCATTACAGGAAGCAACTGGCCTTGGATCTGCTATGTGTTTCTGACAGGTTTGGTAATAAGTTCAAGGACGTTACCAGTTAGAGAGGTCTAGTTTCTTCAGTGACTGTGAAAGAGTATCAGCTCCGGGGGGTGGCGGGAGGGAGTGGGATAAAGGGTCAAATTAGCTTGGCACTTTGCCACTATCCAAAAATGGAGCAATACTTTCATATCTCTGAAACAAATTCAACTTCTGCAAGTACAAACACTAATTTTGGTTTAATAGAGGTGACTTTCTTCCCCAAAATCCCCATGCAGCCAAATACTTGCAATGCAAATTTGTTTTTAAGGACTATAATCACATGATTGCAATAACAATGAAACTTACTCTACCGCTATAATATGAAGGTACAATAGGTCTTTCATAAGAAGTCTCTCGGTCCTGAATAACTTTCTTGTCCAGTGTATTTCTTGAGACTAAATATTTCTTCTACCTATCACAATATCAAAGGGATATCAAACTACACAAAGGCACCATTGAAGCCTGAATACACAACGACGTGCATGGCTGTCTTGCACACACACACACACACACACACACACACACACACACACACACACACACACACACACACACACACACACACACACACACACACACACACACACACACACACACACACTTGCTTGCACATTAGCCACATTTATTTTCATAAGAACAACTCTCCAAATGTTTGAAATAGGCACCATGTCATCATAATGCTGTTAGCAGCATGCCTTCATGGCATTACTATCAGGTTTCCCCATCTCAGCAAAAGGAAGTCCAGAGTCAACAGCATTCTGCGGTAATGAGCTGAGATTGGTGATATCAAGCAGCATTTTAAATGCTTCTTTCCTGTGCAAGCACTCAAACGCTTCCCTTGCTTTGCACCGACACTCTACGGTGTAGGTGGATGGACTCACAGAGAGGCATAGCACATAAGATACATGGCCTGGACAGACCATGGTGCTTGGTCTGAGTGAGTGGCACCTTGCCCATACACCAGCTGGCTCTGAGTCATATATGACCCCGATCTGACCCTCGTCCAGCAGACTTGTGCTACATCAGGACCGGATGGATCTGAGAGTCAGGTGTCTTGCTAGTCTGTACATCTAATGCTGAGTGGCATTGGTATCCATGGCAGCAATGTCATGTCCTAGAAACAGTTTGGGTTTTAATGGTCACGGGAAGATTGAGCAGCAAATTAAACATACCCACCTGGTTCAAAGCAAATCAGTGGGTGGTTGTGCTTATACCTCGTTGGTTAAAGTGTTATTTTCGGGTAAACTAAAGTCATCATTGAAATGGGGTTTTATTTTACCTGAAGTTTCACATGCCTCCTCATCCCTCCCATCCTTCTCGGGGGTATCCTTTCTATACACAATATGAGGTTTGTTGTGTTCTTCTTCATAATGCACACCATTGTAGCTATGAAGGGGCTCCACAAAATATTCCCCTTCTGGTGACCTGAAAGTGCCAAGCTTTGGGGAAAAAATGCAGGAAGGGATACTATTTCAGTTCACAGAAATCATGGCTAGATATAAAAGGTAGACCTAATAACATTTGTCACTGGAGGAGAAAAGGTTGTGTGTGGCCTTGCACACCACCAAAATGGTCTTTGCCTCTGAAAAAAAATGGAAACAAATATTTTCCACTTATATCAGAAAATTGCGTGCATGAACCTTTCTGATGTTTCACTGAAGCTGTTTGCAAATAAAAATGTAAAAGTGCAGAATACATCTTTTTTAACAGCATTTACATTTAACACAAACACTACTGCTTACACACATTATTTATGAATATACATTACAGATAACTCATAGAAGGAATGATAATTCAGACATAATTTGGAGATACTGCTATGCCATTTACAGCATGAAAAGCCTATAGATTCAACGTATTAAGTGTATTTTGGGAATATACATTTTAGATATTGTGTTATTACGGATTGTGTTACTAGGGGGAGAAAATGGAATGCATTATCTGCGCAGTTTTCAAACTACTTCCTGATGGAGATACTTCGAATATGGAGATGTGGACCGCCCTCCAGGAGACCAACCCACCCCAGCTTTCAGCAGGTAAACAAGCTCACGCTGCGCAACAGCAGCGTCTATCTGACAAACCGTTAAATATAGCGAGGAGAAGAGCCTGAATTCTCTTAAAGTGGAATCTTAGCTGGTCTGGACGACTTGTTTTCTACGATGTTTGCAGTAAAAGGTGAGTGCGATACACTCATTATTGTTCCTACATCTACAGCATGAAATAAATAGAAAACAAGGACCGAAATAGATGTAATGGGCGTTCTGTGTGATGGTCCCATCATCTTTCAAATTCCGCCACTCTTATTGTCTTCTTTGTCGTCATTGAAAATTCCAAACAAACACACACAAGCAGTGCGCATCTAAGGCAAGAAAACACAAGTACGGTATCCAAAACTGAAACATCCCTATAATCATACGAAACAAGCGATGTAGATTGTATAGCACGGACACATAGCCTAATATGTAAACATTTGTATACAATCAATCATGATAAATAATTAATATTTAAAAGTAGAACTTTTGACATTGTTTGTTCTACCAAACGTCCTCACTGTCCATAGCTTCGCTATCATGACATCGTGGCTGCCAAAATTGGACATTATTGACGTCAACACGCCCGACGCTACCGAAGCACTGATGTGCGTAAGACGTCATACGGCGCTAAATGAATGCAGTTCCAAACTGAATCAGTCTTAATTATGAGGTTGTGCCTAGAGAGTTACTGATAAGAAGTTACCAAAGTGAATTTGTGGCACACACTGAGCCCTAACTACGAAAATACTTACAACACTCAAAGTAGCCTTCATGAAAATCATGATAATTAGGCTACTAGGCTAACATTAACAGCCTTTAATTACCTATAGGCTTACCTACAGTTACAGTGACTCATTCAAGCACTAACAACATTGCGATTTTCTGGTAAGCAGCAAATGTTCCAGCCATATTACATCACTGTCCCCAACTGTAAGGCCGAAACGCTATAGAACTCCCTGTGCCCTTACATTCAGTAGCTTCGTGATAGGCTATCAATCTGGAGATAGCCGTATCCAAACTCACCAGACCGGAGCAGAGGCTGATAACTGCGGTGTGCTCCGGGTCTGCATTCACATGTCCTCGGTAGAAGCAGTGCTGATAATCCGTCTCCTCCTCCTCCCCCTCTGGTGAGAACTCCGTTAGGTTACCATTGCTGGGTATTCCGAGTATCGTGACAGTGTAAAGTGGAGCAATAAATCCGGACTCAAGTGTGAGGTTGAGGTGATAATTCTGTCCAAAAGCAGAAATTCGATAATGGATGGTCGGTGAGGCCCACTGATCAGCACCGTTATCCGCTGCTGAATCAATACTCCGCTTTTTCCGTTTGAAGTGTACACTTGAAGGCAGTCTGTCACCGGCTTCATCCACTCTTGTTGGAGTTAAAATCTCGTACGCGCCGAGTGCGTTTGCTGAGGGTGAGAATTGTTAGTAGACTATTAGGCTACTGTAAGGCAAGCACAATGCTGCTAGATAGCATATAAACTTTGGCTGATTTACTATAGTCACAACAGCTTAAAATAGGCTATACCTATTTATGGAAAATGCACCTTGGCTACATGCATGTGATTATTACGGTAACTATCAGCCACGAACTGTGAACAGGTTGTCAAGTTATGTCCGTTGCGTAAATTAGGCTAAGTGAACTAAGAAGCCAAAAGTATAGTAACTGTCATTCAGTATTCTTACTCTTAAACTAAGTTGCTGATCATGTGCTCTGCTGATACTGGAGAAAGTCATTCATTCTCAGCACCCCAGTTACCGTGTAACCGACAGTGAATTGAAGCATACAAAAACCGCAAAAAGATAATAGCCTACAAGACTAAAATATCTATACATCTGCAAAAAATATCTCACCTTTTGTTGAGCTCAGCAAATGTCTCCCTGTTGTTGATGCATTTACAATCAACAAGTCAGGGAGTAATGTAAGAAATCCTAAACCCCAGAAGAGCACATGCATGATTGTCCACGGTTAGACTGAAAGCAGCACGCCCGAATACACTCCCTGTCTCTGGCCGTGCTCCGGTCACTCGGGCTCTCCGCCGCTGGATTCCAACTCTCGAGAGTGGCTCCCTCATCCAAAGTGTCTACCTTCTACTTTTCTGATGTGGGTTCCGTGGAGATAACATGCGCTTGGTCGGAAAGTGCCCGCGGATCCCTTTGCGAACATGCATACTGTAAAAAGGGGGTCGATGTACGGACAACTGTGGTGGGCTTCTCTCACTCACACAGATCACTTAGCTGAAGAGCCTGGGCGGGATTACTAGTGAAGGCAGTGGAAGGTACACTACTCTGCCAAACACGCCTCTTACTTAATAAAGCCACTCCTGTTTCATACCATACTACAGCACATACTCTTTGGCCACTTGCCATCCAGTCATCGATTATGTCGTTTTCATATTCCAAACAATTGAATTATATCGTTGAAGTTTTGCTTTGAACCTTGTCTATACATTCTAATCAGTCGCAACGTACTGACTAGCTCAGTTTTACGTTACCTGTACATAAAAACGACATATAATCCTCCCTGAGGGAATATACTTCAGTAATTGTTGAAATGCTATAAAATGCTCATCTGCTGACCCTAAAAACGCTTCCAATCACACGGCACTCCGCTCGGTTACTCTTAGATTACGTTCTCTGGAGATGTGCTACGGTGTCTTTTGAGATACTTATGTAATTGATAATTTCCCAGCCCATAATGACTTCCCTTTTCCCAAACTCTTGTGATTCAATGACCTTACAATTAAAATATGGAGGTCTTAATCTCTCCCAGACACACGCGCTCACGTAGGGAGCAAGGGTGCGTTTCTGCGCGCAAACTACGATTGCAACTCCCGCGTTCCTGCGTGCACACATTCACACGGGAGGAGATTCCATATCATTATCTTTTAGTGAACTCAGCGCCCATGTCCCTAATTGACAACGAATACGTTCTGTACTTACGGAATAGATGATAGATGTTCTGGAAGTGGTGATTATGACATGTTTAACTGTCTGACTTAAAAGTAGACCAGGGGAACACCCGGTGAAGCATTCAGCCATGTTCACAAATATGCCTTGAAAAAAAACATGCCTTGGGAAAAAAAGATTTTTGCATTTTTTTTTATGTAAAAAAAAAAGGGATATCAGTCCTTTATGTTTAGGACACTTTGTGTAGATTTGCAGGTGTACAGAGAAGACACTACATTTTCTATATAAAATCATAGGTGATAGTCATGATAGATGACAGCCCTTGCTCTTGGTCTGGGCTATTATGAAGTGTTTTTGATTTGTTTCATAATTAGTACAAAGGTTTACACACAAATCATTTCAATACTCTATCGTGCATCTTTCAAATAGCAGCTGTTAGAATGAAAGTTCTTAAATTGTTCTACTTTGTTTTACTGATGTACTTTGTGTGTGTGTGTGTGTGTCTATGTGTGTGTGTGTGTGTGTGTGTGTGCATGAAGGGCTGTGTCTGTTGCTTTTGAGTAAAACTCCAGTGTATGCTATAAAAGCAACATGACTTCTGACACAGTGGTCCTTTGCATCCAGGAAACCTTTCAAAATGACCACCCCCTCCCTCATTTATAATCCTCTCCTTTCCCAGAACTCTCCATAAACCATGCACTTTACTTTAAAGGGGTCACTGGGAAGTGAGATAGTTTAGCCTCCCCTAGATTATAAGATGATGGAATCCACACCTCAGAATTAAAACGGAATGATCAGCCAAATGACAAGTTTTTATTTTGTGACGCCTTACCGATGGTCTCCGTAGTGAGTGTGCTGTTGCATCCAGTGGCTTGCACCAGCAGTGCCCTCAGTGACCGCTGTGTCTGTGTAAACTTCTCCGCCCCTTTGATGGCCACTGATAAGACCTAGAAAGCTTGAATGAACTCTGAAGTTACTGTTGCTTTTAAAGTCCTCCAGGCCCAGACTGAGAGGTCCGGCTTTGAGCAAACAGTTCAGAATGTACACAGGGTTCCACCTTCTTTACGTCAGTGGTCTCTTTGATGTTGCCATCAGATGGACGGCTTGTTGGTCTCAGACAGACAGCTCGGTTCAGAGAAGACAGATGTATTTTGGGCTTTCAGCTGTGAGGGAATGACTGAATCAGCTGGTGATGTTCTTTGCTGACAGCATAGTTCTACAGTACAGAACCGACACACATGTTCACACGTGTTGCTCTCATGCACGCAACATCTGAAGTCTGAAGTGTCATTCCTGTAGCATGGTGTTGAAGCTTCCTGCTATGAACTCTATGGTATTTCTGAGGTTACCTGTGTTCGCCTGAAATCACAGGATGTGAGTTTTTAATGTAATGAAAAGTGGATTTTTTTCTCCACCAGACTTTCATATATCAGCTCAGATACATTTTCTTTGTATCTATTAGTGCCTGGAAAGACATGCCTATGTTAATGCCCCGCTCACCATAGTGGTCACTGCGGCACATTCCAAGGGGGTTTGAATTCAAACCGTTATGTCTGGGGAACAGTTTCAGGATTCTGCACTGATCCTTGCTACTTGAGCACAGCAGGGCACATTTTTTCCCACAACAGCGTGTAGTGTGTAGGGGGGGGGGAATAGTTCGCCATATCACATCAAAAAAGTACACGATTTAACATGAAACAGCATCCAAGTCTCCATGCCGCTGTGTAACTGGATCCTAAGGTATATTCGTTTGCCTGGTACGAAATATATTTTTTCTATTTCCTGTCGTAGAGTGAGAGTGATCCTCCTTAGCCTGAGGGTGGGTGGGTGGCGGTGCTGAGGGAGGGCTGGGAGGGTGGGAGTTGAAAGGCCAGTGCGGAGTGAGACCGGGGCGGTTGGGAATGAGGTGGTTCCTGTGAGAGGAAAGTGGGGGTTTGATAAGTGAGGCAGTCCCAAGAAACGAGTCCTCCACAGTGCGTGCATCCCGTCCTGCAGGAGGGCACTGCGCTGGTTAATTGGGGGGAAACATTCCAGGGAGAGAGCTTCTTAAAGACACGTGTGTGTGTGTGTGTGTGTGTGTTTGTGTGTAAATGAGTATCTCAAGCATTATAGAGGGAGAATTGCATGCACACAGTGCGTGCACACTGTGCGTGCACACACACACACACACACACACACACGGATACACATATGTTCTTATTCTCGCACACAGATGCATGAATTCTAGGTTTTCTCAGCTGTTGATGTGGACAAGCCAAAACCTTATTGAATTATTGTTACAAGACTACAATCTGCAAAACTGGGGTGACCTCCTGTCAAAAGATATTCATCAATAAATTGCCATTCATTCTTGTGATGTGAAATACTTAAGATTGTTAAGGGAGCGCACGAGAATTCAGAGAATGTCCACGAAATTGAATCTTGAATCACAAATTTCACTTTTTTCGTTGTGGTTGAGCATTTCCAGACGGTTAAACAGTTGTCTGGACTGTCACCAAGTGGTACTGCAGCTGTGGAGGAGATCCTATCCAAAAGATCAACGCCTGCTCTCCCTGGAATGGCAACAACAGTGTGTTATGCCATAGCAGGAATCTATTAGGATTGATGAACTGAGGTTACACACACACACACACACAAGATGGACACAAACACCTACCTACAGGCGTGGCCCATGTGACCACTGGTGTCAGGGCAAGCTTGACTGTTTGTAAGCGCCCCTTGCTCATTAAGTGAGGCTTTAAACATACATCCCCAAGTTCCTAAAACCTTTTAGGGATTCTACGAAACCTTGTGTTTATGTGTCCTGCAAACCAAGTGAGGTTGCAATGAGTCATTCCTCTCCCCTGGGGGATTCAGGGAGCATGTGTTCTTTCATAATATCATTACATGCACATATTGAACCAGGGAGGGGTAAGGTTGTTAGAGTGTGTGTGGGGGGGGGGAGGGGGCTGGGGGTGGTTGGTGGGTGGTGGGGGCACATGAGGGACTTGTCTTGTAGGGATCTGAGAGAAAGGGAGACAGACACGCAAGGCCCACTTTGACTGGTATGAAAGCTGACAGATGGCTTGAAAAGAGAACTAGTGATATCAACGCTGCACAACTCTGTGCGGAGAGCCCGAGAGCCGAGGCTGCCCATTCACTTGTCATCCAGCCTCGCACACAAAAGGACAACATGATGACCTAATCACTTTCAGCTGTGAGAGAAATTGGAAAGATAACCCAACACCCCTGACGGCTCGAGCCAGCGTATTGATACGAAGCAGCTGGGAAGGAAAGGAGAAAGTTGGGGGGACACAGAGGGGCCTGGGGATGGATGGGAAGAGGAGGGGGGGGTGGGGTGGGGGGGATTGAGTTGTCTTTGCCAAGCGCAAGAGGGATTTAGTGGAAGAACAGATTTAATTTTACATTCCTGATGTAGACTCCACTTATGGCGGAGAGAGGTAAAAAAAAAGGGAAAATACCCCAGTACAGTCAGTGTGGTTTGTTGCTTTCGTAGGATTCCCCACTGCAGATAGACAGTCCCTGGCTGGGGCAGGTCTCTCACAAGTGATCAGCGCAATTGGTTTCACACAGCGAGCCCAGTGTGTTCAACATGGCGTATTAGGTCATCAACAGAGGACAGTTGATTCATATCTTTCCCTTTGTCTGACTCAATTTACTACAGCTATTCATGTTGTTGGGAGAGTAAAGAGGAAATTTTGTCCACACACACACTCACCCAAATTGCACCCCCCAACCCCCCAAAAAAGTCCTCATAGGCTGTCATTGGGAATGATTCAGAGGAGAGCAGAAAATATGCTGAATTTTAGAAAAAAAAAGTCGGAATGCAGAGAGAGGATGAGAGCTGTGCAATAGTGGGTACATTTGTTTCCCCTCTGTTCCAGATGCCTAGGCCTGCCCCTTTGTCATATTATATATAGTTTAGTGTTCTGGGTCACAAACTCTATTCTCTGGCTGTCATTGCCTGGAGAATAGGTTGGCCTCATTCCCGCTGGCAGGGCCACTGTGCGCAGGGCCGATTGTGACTTCCAGGCCCGCAGCAGATGACAGGCTCACAGCAGTGTGCGCGGGGCCCCTGCTGCAAGAAAGGAGAAAAACTGCTCCAGAAATTACCCTGACGCTCCCACCAAACCATGGGCATTCAGGGACAGAGAGGGAAAATAGGGGGATGGGGCTGGGGGGGGGGAGAACAAATAGAGAAGCAGAGAAGAGGACAGGAACAGAGGAAAAGAATGAAAGAGAAAGAGAGAGAGAGAGAGAGACAGAGAGAGAGAGAGAGAGAGAGCATTAGTATATATGAAGTATGGTGTCATTGGAAAGCACCGCCATGTGTGTGGAAGGAGTAGCCGCCGTAAGTGCCATGCTATGGTCTAAGTTTGTCAAGCTCAGGAATCATAACACTGCAACAGAGTTCAATAGAGTCATCTGGATGCTTGCCACTGGCTAACAGTAATCCTTCAGTGACCACTGCAATAAGCAGAGCATTCCTCTCCTAATCTGTGTTTGCTCAATTGGATATGGTAAAGTGCTCACAAAGAGTTATCTTTTTAGAAACAGATTTTGTGAATTTGATATGGATTGATAATCTTATTAAAGTATTAACCACGCAGAATGAGTGGCACCAAGCGCCTCCTCTGATAGACTCACAGTTGCTTATGAGAACAGTCCTTACAGGATTTTACCGTCTTGTGTTTTCACGCACACTCAAGATATTCCCGCAATTGCGGGTTGCAATTTTCTTTTCTTGCCGCAATATTTCTGCACAATTTCTGCATTATATGCAATCAGTTTTACTTAACTCACAATCATTGCAATTTTCACCACAATTTTTGAGCATTCCCGCAACAAATTTAGTTACTTTTGGCCACAACAATCATGACAAATTCTTGCAAGATCCTAGAGGGACTGTTCAATATATAAGTTTGAATGTAGACTTGCACTTAATATCTGCGGCCACAATATGGAATAATAAGCAACTTTGTATAGTATTTCATACAGAAATTCATCACTTGTCACATCACAGTGCATACAGCGTTTATGAAATACATGCAATTATGCTTGTGCTACACAAGACGCCATTGTGAGTGTAAATGAACCAGCTAGTGTGGACTGGATCATCTGATAGCTCACGTTACAAATGTCTAGATCATAGCAGGGAAAACCTACATAGAGACACTATTTCAAATTCACCCCTCCAGACTGCAATCCCAGAAAAAAGGTGAGAAGACATCGTCCATAGCTATAGCAAGGGTAGATTTGTTGGTGTAATTTTCTGACTGAAGGGAATTTCTGGGGGGCCATGCATGACTTCCATGAGTCTGGGAGCACACCGTATGTCCATTACGTTCTGCAAAGCTGACACTCTCTCCCCACATATGCACATGGGGGAATCTTGTGGGATCATCTGATTGTTAAGAACAGCCCCACAAAAACCTTGATTTCACTCCTCACACTTCCTCTTTACTGATATACCCATACCACATCCCAACATGGTTCTCTGTGCTCAGGTGAGCCCTCCTGTCTGGGAGATGTCAGGGTAGTGAGAGAGAAAAGAGAAGAGGAAGGCAGTCGTTGATTTGCTGGGGCCCTCGATAACTTCATGAAGACTAGTCTTGATAGTGTATTCCCCAGATACACTGTTTCCACACAACAGAAGTGCAATTGAATTGCTTGCCTAGTGATGGACTCAGTGTGAAGTATGCAGTTTGTTCACCCTTGTGCATCTCTCTTTGGGCTCTGTGCATATTAACGCCCAACAGTCATTAAAGTCACCACACCGCTCAAAACCTTTTATCTGCTACAAAGAGAACAAATGTGGGAGTTGGTGTTGTGGTGTGTCTTTCAACAAATATTTGGCTCGTCTTTGCTCGTTGACGATGCATGAGACGTGGAGATGAGGTTAGTAATTGGTAATCTGCGGAAAAGCCTCTCGCACCACATACTGCTTTGACTCTCTCTTCTCCCATGCTTCTCTGTGGCCTTGCTTGGCCTGCTGACCTGCAATTTACACTACTGATTCCTGCATGCTTTGCATTGCACAGGCCTAGTTTGAGCTCTATCAAATCTGACATTATGGCTGTAAAAAAAACCAAATGTGCATTTCTCAAACAAAATACAAAATACTACCTCTCTAATTGACTGCTGCTTGAGGTTTCTTCACATGAGTTCATGGATGAAGAGGAGCACAGGCCTTAATCTTAATCTTAATCTATCCGCAGTGGAGCCGCATTTCACAATTACGTGATTATGGTCATGAACATTACACTGTGCACTGGTGCCCACAACCACCCACTTACGTAACGCAGAGCACTTAGTGTTTTCTTAGTCCCATCCACACGTCTCGTCATAGATTTAACCGAGAAGATTTGCTGTCAAATCCACTGTTCCACAAATGCCACTGATAAGGGCTCTCTTCTGTGTGCGCTCTGCAGCTGACCCAGGGCGAGGAGACACACAGCTCTGCAGCGAAGGAGTTTGTTTAGAAGGGTGTGTCATTTCAACACGCTCTGTACAAATGAGCTCTTCAACTGCTAGCACTGCCAGGTTAGCTCCAACAAACTCATTTGGAAGAGGAAGAGTAGCATTTTCCATAATCACAGGGGCTGTGAGACAGAGGCAGCCTTAAATGGCCATAGAAACACGCCCGAGCCTTCACATTAAATATTAGCACAGACCCTCTCTAACTGGCAAGTGGTTAGGGATTTCTTAATGAACTTTTGGCAAAAATCATACATGAGAAATCCATGTCACACATGAAAAAAGAACTGAGGAGGTAGACGAAACACCAGACATTCTGTGTGGGAGACACAAAGCCAGCAGGCTGACTTATGGTGTAGACTTGTGAGGATTTATGTTAAAAACACAGCTGTGTGGAGGATGAATGTCTGCGTGCTGCTCCCTCCACCCCTCTCTCTCTCTCTCTCTCTCTCTTTCTCCCTCTCTCTCTCGCTCCCTGCCTTCCCCTCCACTTCCCTCCCAGTGGCATTGACATTCTGACCACGGCCTGTCTTCTGTGTACATTTCTGTTTTGGAATGGGTGGCTGGAGAGGTACAGGAAATATCATATGTCAGACGGCTGAAATTCCTTAAATCATATGCCCAGGAACGTTAATTCATTCTTTTTATGAGCTGGAGGGAGGCTGGGTATTGGGTTGGTTGGCAGGGTTTGTCTGCTCTGTTCTGTATAATATCTGTGCTGCTGGGGTAGGGGGGTAAAAATGAAAAAAAAAAAATCAAAACAGGATTAAGTTAAAAAGAAAATCAAAGTGTTCAGTATTCCGTGGAAGAGTAGCTTCCTCTCCACCAGGAGGTGTGGATGAGTTTCGGACTCAGATGAGGTCAGGCGGGGTGTAGAGAGTGCCCATGTGAACGCTCTACCGCAGGGCCTGCTGGGGTCACCGTGGTGCAGAGGTCCACTCGGATGGAGTGTCAGCTGTGGCTGTGGCCGGCGTTTTTGGGTCCCTTTTTTAGTGAGCGATCTGACCGGAACTTTGCGCCGCTCGATGACGTCATCGTCCCTGGCCGGCAAGGATCAGCGTGTGCGATCGTAGCGATCCAGCGTGCCCAAGCGCTGCGCCAAGTTCTCATGCGTTTCACATCTACTCCCACTGCTGTCACTGCAGGATTCATTTCACGCTCCTGTCTCCCCTCCCTGCGTGTGGGAATGGCATGAGCAACCGCGCTGGATTCAGTGATCACCCTGTGATGTTTGTCCTGAGCTGTACCTTTAGTCTGTCATCTCTGTTTTGGGCATCCTTCACCCCAGTCAAGACCTAATGTTATCTTAAGCCTGGGTAGACAGAATTTATCAAGGCCCCTCCATACTTTCTGTCACTTAAATCATTAAATCTCTCTCTCTCTCTATCTCTCTATCTCTCTCTCTCTCTCTCTTTCTCTTTCAAAGAAAACCTTAAATGAAACAGACTCCAGACTGCTGTCACATAAGGTCAGGGAGTGAGTTTGGATTCATGGAGAAGTTTTAAAGAATGTTGAGATGAATGTAGAGAGCTCACTGAACTCACTAGAGTCTGTGGAAGGGTCCCTTCCCAGGCCCCTTTTTGTCAGTCAGTACTATTGAAAAAGGGCGATAGAATGTGACTCTCATAACTGAAACGGCAGATCAGCACTGAAGCACATTCTCAGCCTTGAGCAGTGTTGTGCTATGTGTTCTTGATGCCTTTCAACATAGCAGTGTCGTTTTGGGACATAATTATCAAAGATCAGACACAGGAGAAATACCACGATCAACTAATAGTGTTTTAATACATAGCTGCTGATTAGTTCCTAGCTAATCAGAGCAACAATCCACAGCTGCCTTCCTCAAAGAAGAGCGTTTTAGAGTTTTAGTCTGGTACAAGCAGAAACCAGTAGAAAAAACACACATGTTTCCTGGTAGCACTGGAAGTATGGCTACTATACTTGAAATTGAATCATAAATTTATGAAAAAGAAAATTGCCTCCATCTGTAATTCATTCATACGCATTAACATCCACCAACTGGTTTTTCGGCTCCTCAAAGGGCTTGCTCTCTTCCTTGAAGTGCTGCTACCTCTCTACGTCAAAAGGAGTGTTCTCTAAAGCAATGTCATGTCAGCAAACACACCTGACTGATATTTTAAAAACTACAGTTCCATCTGCTGAATGCAGGTCCAAGACTTCGCTCCACTGGACATTCGGCAGCAGTGACACTTATTTTGGCCCCTTTCACAAGGGTGTGCTGACTGCAGCTCCTCTTTGTAGTTTGGGAACTACACGTAGGGCAGAGAGGGATGCCTTTTTGGGCTGTGGTTTCCTGAAGCAATCCATTTGTGGTGGTGGATGCCTTGCAGCATGCTCAGAAGAAAGAAAAACTGAAAAAAATACTGGAAGACATGGAAATAAATTCATATTTCAACAACCTACTTTATCATTTTGGACAGTATTACTTAAACAAAAGGGAGTGCTTATTCACCCTCCATATAAATGTCCTAAATGGATTTATATTCTGTGCACATTAAAAAATGCGGCTTAAATTTAATAACTGGCTTTGTAAAATGTTGCAAAGTGGTTGTGAATCATAAAAGATGTTTTTTAAGGGAACTATTGTACTGGATAAACTAAGTTGAACCCTCAGCAAACAGAGTCCTTTTTCTCTTTCTTTCGCCTAGCCTTTATACTAATGACCTAATTATCTTGTTAAGAAGAAAGGGGAGGGGGGGGGGGGGCTGAGAAGAAGGGGATAATGACCTCAAAGGAAGTGACAGTGGCTGATAAAAGGTTGGGAAAAAAGGGAAACATTCTGTCATTCGGTTACAAACTGCTCTCAAACATCCAGAGGGTCCTACTGGGACATCATGGCAAATGACAATAGGCAACGAGTGTTCCTAATCTCCCTCTGATACCAACTGCAGTGAGGGAGGTTAGAGTCTTCAGAGAAGACAGTAGAAAGAGAGAGAGAGAGAGAGAGATGAGGGAGAGGAAGTTGGAACGGATGAGAGAGACGTCCTCTACTTTGTTGGAACCTGAGCCATATCTTTTTGAAGAACCATTTTGTACAGACAGTTTGTTGGTTTTGCTAACAACTCAGTTCGATTGGTGATAAGGCTTGATGATACCCAACCATTTACTAGCATTAATCAAAAGCGGCTGTTTGCTTAAGTGTACGAGAGTGAATGTCCCGTCCACGTCCCATCGTCCCGACCGATTGTGACCTCTTTTCTAACCCCTCCTGTTAAACTCTTCACAGCCCCTAAACACATGAGTGCATGGCAGGCTTTGGGCCGGATGGAAAAGTCATATCTAAAGTATACTGAGAGCTGGGATCCCTTTGCTTCAGTCTAGTGTAGGAGGCAACAATCAAACTTTTAAAGCACTCTGTAGACCCAAGCGCTAGGAATGAAATAAAAGAATCGGAATAACAAACGACTGAAAAGCTATTGGATAAAAAGTCCTCCTTCTGAGGTTAAAAGTTTTGCAGGGTTTTTCAAGCACAGTTGCAGAGAAATTCACCATGAACGTTGGGCCCTTTTTTAGTTTCCATATTTCTGGGCGATAATTGTGACTATTTTCAGTGGCCTTTGAACCCCCCCAAACCACTATTTCACCATCAAAGACTCCAGTCTGGCCTGGTGTCTGGTTTCAGTTCTGAAATAGTAAACCCTGTCATTTTGTTTTTCTTAGGCTCAAATAGAAAATTGTTTGCAAGCCACAGGAAAACAATTCCAGCGCAAAAACACTCTGTTTGAGCATACTGACTGCCACATCTTTCTCCAAGTTCATTTCGCAGAAAGAGGGTATCTAACAAACTTGGCATCATTACACATCATTCAAATGACAGCCAATATAAAACTGCAGTGTCAAAATACACACATTGATGTTTTATTTATGGTATTTAGGGCATTTGTGAATAACAAACTTTTACAACACTGATCAAGTCTACTGGCACAAAGCCAGTACACCAAATACACTTGTCAGACTGTTGAGACGAGTGCATTGTGCGTGCCTGCCTTTTCAATTATAAATGATGTCAGACTTTGACAAAAAATACTGTAGATAACATTAGACATGCTGATAAGATGCATAGTTAAGATTTCTGTCTCTGCGGAAGACCTATAGGGCATTCTACAAGGCGCATTCTCACCATCATGATTACTAGGACAAGCCAACACTGATGTCTTCATCAGCCTCGAAGTCTTGCAAGCTGTTTCTCGATTCTCGGCCCGGAGCTCAAATGGACAACAGATGAATGAATATACTTCCACGTATCTGTATGGTTTGCATTTAATTAAGTTAGCTCTTGGCATGTCTTTGAGATGATCTATCTGCAATGCCCCCCTCAGTGAGGTTAGTTCTGGCGTTAACCTACAAACACTTGGCACTGTAGTGTAGCAGACTGTGCCAATGGCACCACATGAACCTGTGCATGAAGCACGCAGAACCGTTTCAACCTTAGCTCAGCGTATAGTCACAGTAGAGATGCCCAGGCATCAGTCACAATCCCCTGACTAAAACTGCGTGTAAAATGGAGAATTACCATCACCAATGGTACACTTTCGATATTTGGGATCTTCTCTATTTTGGTCTGTTTTGCATTTTCCCATCTAAACTGAAAATTGCTGTCTTTTAATTCCTCCAAACTAAATGTCCCTGTTTGGAGAGGGAACACAGGGCGGTGTAACATATTATGTGCTGGTCTCAGACCACAGATAATAGTCCAAGTAATGTTTTCAGTGTTTCATGTGGAGTCCTAAATTGATTTGTTTTCCCACATTAATAATCTTGTCCAGACACTGGATAGAATCTGGATAGCAGTGCATCAGGCATGATACTAGCTTCAGTTTCGTCTTCCTTCCTCAGTGCTTAAAGCCTAAAATGCTTTAACTCTTTAATAGACTCTGTACATTTCAATGACTCATACTCATCTGACAACATATGTAGAATCACTAAGTCCTACTACATAATATTATTCATCTTCACACAAAAATATGTCAGTAGAGGCTTAGCAGACATGGTACGGAATCATACAAATATTTTAGGTGAAGTCTAATGAATCTCTAACGAAACAACTGATATAACATATCTGAACCCTTCCCAGAGTCTGCATCCCCTTAAACTTTAATGAATGAAAACTGATTTGGACACACTGGATGTTGTTGCTAACCCAAGTCTCCCTCAGTTCACCGCATACAGTATGAATGAAGCAGCTGTTTGCAGAGCCTCAGGAGGACAGTGCAGCTGAGCTGCTAGGTCAGCCCTGGCTCTAACAATTCCATTCGGGCTCCCAGGAGGTGACAGTGACCTGGGAGGGACACTAATCTAGAAGCGCTCTCAGGGCGAGCAAGGCTCCGTTTCGACGGTAACACCATCAACGGATGATTCAGAACATTAGGCGCATTCCATGACTCGCCGCAGAACGTCGCCGACAGTGGGCTTTGGCCTTTTGGGCGAGCAGCATCAGCAGCCATGGATCTTAACCTACAAGCTTACAGTCCCCGATTCAAATATTCATCATGGCAAGAGTTGAATGTCACAGAGGATCGTCTCTCTCAACTGGAGTCCCTGTGCGGGTTGACTGTTGGGAGGAGGACAGTGTTGGGGTGATGTTAGGATGCCAAAAGCCGCTTTCAGATCCTTTCAGAGATGTTTGCTCCAAATACTTCCTGACTCTCGGAAAGAATATTAGATTTGCCACTCACCTCTGGAATCATGAAGAGGTGGGAACATTTTGGTACAGTTGTTATCATTTCTAGATATGCAAGATGCATTATAGACATGGGGGTTTGTTGGGAGATTTTTTTCGTGTGTCCACTGCTCTATCATCTTCACAGTAGGGAAGGGCTGTTAGTGTGCCTTAACTCTAACCTCTCTTATGGCTGTTGCTATACATCAGTTGAAGGTCAAATCTGATTTCTTGTCTATGGTTTCTGATGTTTATCTGCTGGTGGTTTGGGCTATGTCCAGTGAGAAGGCAGTGCAGATTTGGTGTGCCATTATCACGCACAGTATGTTTTACCACATAGCACATGATTTTACGATATTAAATCTCCAAGAACATCTTGAGTCTGTCTGTTTACAGCTTTTAAGGCAACACTTTGCAGCCTTCTTTTGAAATGAAACAGATGAAACTGAATGTGTGGTTACACACGTAACTGTGGATTTCAAAGGGAATGAAAAGCTACAGTAGTCTGCATGTTTTTTCTCCCTTTTCTTCATGTTGGTGGTGTTAGCGAACCTTCCAGAATCCCTGTGCAATATTTAATGTATATCATGCAGACCGTTCTATAGGCTGCCATAGACACTCTTTGCAGAAGACTAATTAGAAAACTAACAAAAGCAAAAGACTAATTAGAAAACTTACAAAAGCAAAAGGGACTTTGCACCTTTGGTGCCTGGTACCCACGGAACATCATACTTCAAAATATTAGCAACAGCTGGTGAGGTTAAGTTGTAGTAGTTGTCCAATTATTTCCCATTCATCACATCCAACTTCTCTCTTTTTCTTTCTTTCTTTCCTTCTTTCTCTCTTTCTTTCTCTTTCTCCAAGTCCCTGTTTATTTGTCCTTTCTTGGCATTCTTTGCGTGCAGTGTTTCTTTCTCTCATTCATACTTCTGACCTCTCTTTCTTCAGGCCTTATGTGTAAAACAACGCTGAGGAGCCATTTCCAGGGTATTTAATCAGTGTTTATAGGAGAGCCATTTTGACCCTGATATGGGCGGGATGGATCACCCCAGGGAGAAGTGACTGGCATCCTCCCATCCTGTCAAATGAATAAAACTGAAATGGCAGATTTCATTTTCTGCAACACTGCCAAATATCATAGCACCGTGCAACCCAAGAGTTTGCCAAATGAACTCCATACCCGCACTCCCCTCATTCCAGCTTTTCCCTGCTCTTTGGCAGCGGGGCCTGCACTGCCGGCGAACAAATCATTCCCAGCTCAGGTCACCAAGTGGATGTTTAATCGGAGGGTCCAGATGTTCAGCGCTGCAGTCCTTTTTTGTTTATGATTATTGTGTGTGTGTGTGTGTGTGTGTGTGTGTGTGTGTGTGTGTGTGTGTGTGTGTGTGTGTGTTTTCTTCTTTTTGCTGGAGGAGCTTGATGTCTCTTCTAAAGACAGAACAAGCTCTGTACAGGGTATAGCTCTGTAAAGGATATGAGTATGTAATTACTGGTTTGTGTTGCATAAAGATTACCTCTTCATTTAGTTGTTTGTCCAAGGATTAACAAGGCTGGCAATGTTATCACAGCCTGTTTGCATGATAGTGTGCCTATTCAGTGCAGTGATTGTGCCCACTGTCATCCGCTGAACATGCTTTGGCCCATGGTGAGGATTGAAAGGGTACTCAGGCGCCAAACAAAACCTTTGTGTTTTGAATGTTAAATAATTACTCATAAAAGTGTATGACCATTTGTCACATAAAAAGGGTTTGAGTACTTACTCACCTGTAATACCATTGGAATAAGTAGAGGAGAGGAGGAGGAGTAGAGGTGAAGTCATTTACATCATATAATGTACATTGTGACACCATTGTTATGGAACACCACGCCAAGCCTTGTGTCTCGTGTAAGCTTCTCACTTAACAAGGTTTCAATAACATTTCAGACCTGCACAAAAGGTCACAGGCCGTTACGTAAAAGCTTCACGAGGTGGTGACAGGCGGCCACAATATGTGCGGAAATTACAGACGTTGACGTGTGAGGTGCAAAACACACAAGTTATGGCAACAAACTAGATGTCCTCACTACCGTTTCCCTCACTGGACACAACAGATAGTACCTCTCAGTGTCCTCGCTGTCTCGATTCACCATATCAGCATGTGTACGTGTGCGTATTTACATATCAGCTTCGACAGATACTGTATACTTCTCGGTAGAAGCTGTGCCAGAACGTGCCGAATCCACCGTGTGTGTGATGAGGTCATCATTGTGAACATGAGATCTGCCATATGGACTCCCCCATTAACTCTCTGTGTTATGACAACAGAGGCCTCCTGCTCTTAAAGGTCCGTTCGGTCTCACGTCGGCATCTCGGAATCTAATTACTGAAACACACAATCCATCAGGCAAACTATTCACCTCCCCCATTTAGTAACCCGGTGCTTAGAAGAATGTCTTGTTGAGTTGAAACAATGGTCTTTTTAGTTGCCACTGTTAAGTCAGTACCCTCACTGTAAGTGTAAGTGTAAGTGCAGTACGATGGTAAGCGTGGTATTTCATAGCTGCTTAGGTATGGGTCAGGTGTCCTTGCACACCGCTGGAAATTCAGCCATGATATTTACATACAAGTGTCTCCTGCGAGCTTTGCCAATCTGAACATACACCTGCCGTATATTTCTTATATTATATATTCTATTCTTTTCATTTGCTTGTTCACTGTAAGTGTATATTTGCTTGTGGCTCATTCCTGGTATTTTAAAGCTGGCATTCCTTATATGATGAACTCCCAGATACTGCCTCAGGTTGTGACATGATCATCAGTCCAGGCCCAAATCTTACCTGACAGTAAGTGTCATGTAGTTTTATACATGCACGTCTTTCGGAGACTGCGGTAGATCAAATTCACATCTCGGCTCAGCCGGAGCTGTTTGTGAGCGCAGCTAATATGCAATTAATTGAAGATCTCTGGCAATTTCTGAAAGCGGAAACCCTGCTTGGCAATTGCCTCATGCTTTTCAAGTACATGAAATTACATGGAATGCATCTGCCGAAAGGTGAAAAAAAAACAGAAAAGAGAAATACCAGACCACATTCAAAACAGATTCCGCTGACTTCTGGTGGAGATGTGGCATTCACACTGTGTGCATCTTCCCCAGCATCCCCCCATTAAAATGGGCATATTAAGCACACTCTGATATGACACGTTTACCACCCAGTGCTTGCAGTATCTCTCCAAACAGGAATACGCACTTCCGTGTGCGCTGTCTCTATCCCACCCAATTATCCCGAGGACAGTCGAGAGCACTTTGTTCGGGGCCGCGCAGATGATGCTGATGATAAAGCTGGCAGCCGTGGGACGACAGGCCAGAGATGCCCCCCAGATCCCAATATGATGAGGTCCCACGAGGCCATGGGACTTCCTCACCTCCCTGGGCCATGGACGCCCCCTCGCCTGAGCCTCTGAGCCTGTGCCTCAAGTCACAGGAAGTGGACCGGGTGGATGAAACGAGGACAACACAGACGTCGCTCTCTGGTCTCCAACAGCGGAGGGGAAGGAGGCAGATGGAACAGGGGTGGAGGGCAACAGAGTGCTTGTAAATATTGAGGTGACTGCCCTATACAATTAAGACTCCCAGAGTCATGGGAAAAGGAACCTATCAGCATTGGACCGATGCCTAGGGACATCAGACACAGCTGATTATGGTGTATGGGTACATGCAACAGATGCTGTGGAACATCTTAATGTCCAAGAACCAATTGCTCGATTCCAAGATATTTCTTGATTTTTTTTTGTCAGGAAAGCAGACTAAAATTGTAAATACAGGATGCGGATGTCAAATCTCCATGGTCCTGCTAATGTTCCTGTTTACCTGCTGTCTAAGTCCAAAAAGCAACCTTTAATCCTTCCGTTCAAAGCCTGTGTTTATTATCTAGTTGGATTTCATTTTTTTTTGATGTTGAATGTAGACTAAATACGCTTTTGTGTAAATGTTGTGTAAATACACTAAAAATATATCTGCCAACTGATTTATGAAGCTTGCCCTCTATCATGTTTGCGGTCTGTCTGCTAGGCCACCTGTGTGATGCTCTTGTCTCATCCAACATGTGGACTTTTCCCTCTTTGGATTTCTCAACAGAGCACAAGGAGGAAGACTAAAAGGGTGTGGGCCTAAGAGTGAGAGAACATTATTGAGAAGAGAGAGAGAGCGAGAGAGAAGTTAGACTGGAGTAAATTGGGGCTGAATATAGAAGCCAAGATTCCTTAGAACAATGGAGCCAAGCACCAGGTTATTTTGTCTGCTGTGATCTGATCCCATGGAGACAAAGGGTGGCTTATCTGAACACCAATGGTGACAGTCAAAATCCTCTCAAGTACTGTCACCAGACAAAGGGGGAGTGGAGGTAGGGATGGGGAGAGAGAGAGAGAGAGAGAGAGAAAGACATTAGAGGTATTTGTGTTGCAAACCTTGCCTTTAATGATACATGTGGTTTCAGATCCCCAGGTCAGGTTTGCCTTAAAATGCAGGTGCATTCTCTTCAGTAGGTGGCCAGTATAAAGACAGGGTTGGCAAACAGCTTGAGCTATTCCCAAACATTTCATGGCAGACCCCCCATTGACGATGGAAAAAAAAGCCTACCATTTAACTTTTAATAACAAACAGATGTACATCAGCTGTTGCATAGCTTTTTTTCTGAAGCATTCGATCAGTTCACCTTAAATATTAAAATGTTTTATTTTTATTTTGATCAGAGCTCTTGTTTAAAACATTTAAAACACTTTTAACTTTTCACTAGTTGATCGGTCCATACCAACTGTAATTATGCTATACTATGCCATACTAAACCTGTAGTCGGTTGTTTAGGTTTCTCGTTACCCTTGCCCTGACTCACTATTAACAGAACTCAATTACTCTATCCTCTTTCAACTGGCAGGTGCTCTGAGATCCTTGAATTAAGCCATGAAGATGTTTTTTTTTTTTTTTTTACGTTGTTTGTGACCATGCAGAAAACAAACCCCGACCCATGAGGTGTCCCCATTGGGTGGCCATCTTTTAGATGTTATTGTTTCATAACTATAACATGCCTCGGATTTCATGAGTTCAAAGCCTTTCAAAACTGTGGGAAAACATCTAAAATCGTAGCATATCACGGCTGCTCTTAATATAATTATTCAGTGATGCCACCGCACACTAATTCACTGCGTGTTTGGGATGTTTTTCCTGACAACTATCCTATTTCCAGAGAGACAGAGACAGATACAAAAGTATTAAGACAGACAAACACTGAAAAAGGCAGGGCATGCAACACCAGTGATTTGGGGTTGTGTTTCATGGCTTTCCCACTCACGCTCAAGAAAAGCCAGTGCAAATCAGCGCAGACCTCAGCAAAGGAGCACACTGGGGTTTCCTCAGGCTGGATCCTCTGTGCTGAATTTGGCAATTAAGATTTTTAAATTATGCACATCCTTTTAAGTCATATGGCATGACCACAGCCCTGACTCCCAGTCTCAGACACACAAAAAAACCCTCAAGGAATGTCTCCAAGATCACCAGCAAGGCAACACAGCACATGACATCGTAAGGTTGGATCTGTCTGTGAAATGTTAAACTATCCCAGACGTAAGTCCCAGTTGCCCCAGAGCACCCTTCCTGCCCCCCGACCCCAACCTCCACCTTGAGATGGGGTCATAAATGGTGCAAAATGGGGATTGGTCCACTCCTCTTGGCATGGGATGCATCTAGCATAAATGTTGTTAAATTTGCAACAGAGTGCTTTCACGTGTTTAAAACATTTGGGGCTTGGTTGGTGGGCAATGAGAAATATGAAAACACTCACACACATACACACACTCACACTCACACTCACACTCACACTCACACTCACACTCACACTCACACTCACACTCACACTCACACACTCACACTCACACACACACACACACACACACACACACACAGACTCACTCTCACACTCACTCTCTCTCTCACACACACACACACACACACACACACACACACACATACTTATGTTTGAATAACATTTTAAGAAGGAGAGGGAGGAAAAGGTTGAAAAGAGAGTGGAGTGCACTGACATGCTATGATGGATTAAGCAGCAGTTGATTGAATAAACGGATGTCTTCGGCCAAAGATACGAGCCCTCGCGTCGGCATTTTCTATGGCGGACGTATTATTAATTCTTCCTTCCTGCCCCTTCCGGCTTTCGCACTGCATTGTGTGAAAGTGCGTCCAGTCGGCAGGGCTGGGTCTCTCTCTGAGGTGGAGGAAGGTGCTCCCACGCGGGGCGGGGTGGGGCGGCGCTACAGGTCAAGGACGAGCGCCCGTGTTTTGCAGAGGCCTGTGCATTCACTTAAAAATAACCCTTTGTTGTCGGCGGGGTAATTGAGCAGGTTTTAAGAGCATGCCGGAGCAGTAAAATCATTTCGCTTTTCAGACTAGCTGATCCAAGACCACTCCGCTTCTCCTGGTGGAAAGAAAACAGCCCATGTTTTTCACCCCCCTCCCCTCTCTCTCTCCCTCCCTCTCTCTCTCTGTCTCTCGTCTGACTTTGCTGAGATCCACTACAAGTCTTAAATCACATTACTGTAATGAGGCTCTTAAGAACTCGCCACAGTCAGTTTCACTCTTCAGATATCAATCTCCTGCTTGTCTCGGTCAGTGTATGTTAATCAAAGAACACTTGTGTTGGGCGACTTATATAAGGGTGCCCGCCATGACCCCGCCACATGAACTATTATGGCAATTACACACTCACCTCAAACACTCAGTGCAGTGTCCACCCACCGCCATGAGCCAGCCACACCACCACACTGAAGGGTCAATGTCAAATCCTATATATGGGCCATTCTACCGAATTGGTGCAAAGTCAGGTTGGAATTATTTTGAAAATTTGTATATTTTATTCCCAAAACTTTGTCCGTTTGTATATTGAACCATATCTAAAGCACACATGTCTAGTAAAAGAACCGTCAATTTTTATTTATTTATTTATTTATTTTCAGAATGTGTTGGAATGTTTTTCCTCTCCCAAAAATTGTCACTACCGAAAAATAGTAATACACTATGGTAAAAGAGTATTATTATTAACCTGTTCAGATTGTGTTTCCTTCCCTTCTCTGAAGAGTATTTTTACAAATATTTCTTGAAGGTTTTCACAATGAAATCAATAAAAATGAAATTTTTACAGAATTTCAAAGTTCAATTTATACAATTCATCTTACCATTCCATTTTGTCACTACCGAAACGATCATGTCACTACCAAAACTTTACCATATGTTTTGGTAGTGTGACTGTTTCGGTAGTGACAATTCTAGCTAACTTTGAGCATAAATAAATAATTCTAGCAAGTACATGGCTAGCAAACAAATCTTTGAAGAGGTGTACACACAAACAAACATAATACTTTGCATAAAACCCCAAAAAGTTTACTTAATTGAAGAAAAATATGTGTTCGGTAGTGACCATTCTTAAGGTTACACACTGATTTTCAGACTTTGGAACACAGTTATATCAAAAGTATGGGATCTAGCTACTTACCATTCAGCCATGAGGGACAGGGATGCAACTGCCTGGTTATAAATGCAGGGGTGTGGCTAAAAACCAGGCTCAGCCAATGGACTAAAACTCCTTTGTTTTGGTAGTGACATGAAAACTATGGACACGATTTTTTGAGCATAGTTTATTTTTTTTCAATTAAACCCACAATAAATCTAAATCTTCCAAGTTCGGTTTAAACTTAATCATAAAGATCTTTGAAATTAGATCATTGAAAAAAATAAAAAAAATGTAAAAAGTGTTATTTACAGAAATTGAAATTTAGATGTCAGGGTTGGGGACAGCTACTTCCCAATAGAAAGTACCCTATAAATGACGATTTTGTATATATTTAGCTTATCCCTATCTCATTTAATGTCTTGGGTTTAAATAGACCATAACATATTCTTAATAAATATTTATGTCTGAATACTTAAGTGTTTTGTAAAAAGTTTTTCTTGTTGTGGGACCACACTTTGCACCAATTCGGTAGAATGGCCCATATATTATATTGAACCAAAGAGGTCTTATAAAATGGATTTGCCTTGTGCTAATGGACTTTTTATTGGATGGATGGATATTTTTTGTTTCAAAGCCTCCAGTGAAAATGAAGATGGTGTTAGGTGTTAGTGTGTTTTTTTAATTGACTGTACGAAAGAATGCGGCGTTGTTGGGCCCCCAGAACCATCTCTTAAGGATGAGCTCACAGCGCAGCTGTGTCTGGTGTTGAGGATGTGGGAAAAAAAAGGGCCAGTTTTAACCAAAGTGCTTTTCTCATTCCCCATGTACAGCATCAAAGCCTTATAAACCCAGCAGGGAGGTAAGCCACAAACATGAATGCAGACTCAGCGGACAGTCGCACAGGCTCCCACACAAATAGACTGTCACACACACACACACACACGCACACGCACACACACACACACGCACACGCACACGCACACGCACACGCACACGCACACGCACGCACGCACGCACGCACGCACGCACGCACGCACGCACGCACACACACACACACACACACACACACACACACACACACACACACACACACACACAATCACTTACCCTATAGCACACTCGCACACCCACACACAAACACACACACACACACGCGAGACTACTTGCTCACGTACACATGTACACACAAGACAACATGCTCACGCAGACACACACACACACACACAGACAGACACACACACATAAACAAGGCCTCGATTCACATACACAAACAGAGTGACAAAAACCATTCTGCTGACACAGATACAACTGCTGTCTGAGGAACGAGCGGAAGGGTCAGTCAGCATGAGCTGTTTAGCATGGGAACGCACCGCACTGCCACGAACCAAACAAACAGGCTGGGGCTTCACTGCACAGCATGGTGCAGCATGTCACAGGGGAACTGATCAAGGCAACCTGCACCAGTGGGATCCCACTGAGAGGAGGTAATAGAAAGGTACACATAGCTAGTTGTTGGTTTGTGCTGCAGAAAAAAAACAAAAAACACATACACCCAGAAAACATGTTGCACGCTGCACATAAAAGCACAGATTTTTTTTACGAACAGATGTGCACAAAAGGTGCTCTCAACAGAAACATACACAGTCTCTCTGCACACACTCTCTCTTTCAGACTAACACATACACACACACACACGCACGCACGCACGCACGCGCACACACACACACACACACACACACACACACACACACACACACACACACACACACACACACACAGAGCAGCCACTGATGTGGGAAAACAGGGAAGTCAGCCTCCCATGGTGCATCCGATCTTTCCCATCAGAGAGGTTGTTTCAAAACACGTCCTGTAAACCCCGGCACAAAAAAAATCAGCTCTTTCTGTCAGCACCTGGATTAGTCAGAGCAGGGAAAGAAAGGGAGGAGTGTGGGGAGGGGGGGGCGGTTACTCACCTCCGATTAAGCTCTCAGTATTTTTCCCTCCCTGTGCACTATTATTATTTTACATTCCACGGTCACGCAATATTGGCGAGAACCGCACAGGCAAAACTGCACAGGGGATGAAATGAGCTCACACTGACAGAGCAGGGTTGGCTGCGGACGCGTCAGGTGCAGAGCGGGCGAGCTTCCAGTCAGGCCTACTCAGAGAACTGCTCCATGTCCCTCAACACATGCGAAATGAAGGCCTCATTGTGTGACGAGTTTGCTGTGCAGGGGCCAAAGCCTCTGAACTCCCCTCACTGCCATTAGTGCAGGACACAAGGACGGGGAGTATGTGTGCAGGACATGTCTGCTAAATACCTGACCTTTATCTTGAGAGCAGCATGTGTTCGTAGATGGAGGACAGGAGACCCCTCCATCTACGAACACATGCTGCTCTCAAGATAAAGGTCAGGTATTTAGCAGACACTTTTATCCAAAGTGACTTACAGACAACCTGCGGGGATTGGGGATCGAAACCCGGGCCAACCACAAGTGGTGACTCTCACCACTGCACCACCAAGGTGTGCCACCCCACTCTACATATATGTGAGCGCCGGACATGTTGAGAAGTGAGAGGTGCCCTTAGTTGTGAAGTCCGGAGGAGGGAAGACTTCAGTGTTCTGTAAACATTGTTTTAGTAGAGTGGAAGGAAGAATGATGGTGCTTAGTGGATGTACATAAAAGTGCAAGCTCGGGGGGATTTGACCTAAATCGTTTTTATAGGAGGTTTATCTTAGGTTCTGTAAGGTATACATTTTTTTTTGCACTTTTTATTTTATCGCTGGTTTCCATATCCTGGCCTTTGTGTGTCTTAGTATACATGGCACCACCCTGAGAAAGGGCATCATAGTGGAGTGTGAGGGCAGACTCACAGTATGAATTTGGTTTGCTTTTCATTTTCAGATGAAATTAGATGAAGATTAGAGGCAGCACTCTTGGCAACCAGCGACTGGCATTCCCTGAAGAATGATCAGTGAAAGGGATTCAGTCGTTAACTTGGCCAGAATTCAACATCGGAATGCAATACTAGACTTAATTTCTTTGATTAACATGACTAAAATGAGCAGCTCTTTCGATATGCAACTACATACTTCTACTATTTATTCTCATTAAATGTAGAAAATATACAGATGTCAAACTGCAGATCTTTATCCAGTCCGCTTTTTACATATTTATTTCTCGTTTCTTGTTCTTCTTTCTGGCTGTTTGTTGATAACATCAGGAAATGAAATTAGTCTGTGAGAGCACTAATAACTTAAAACAACAGTAGAGAGGCCATCACCCCTGTCGACCAATGAGGAATAGGTACCGCTGAGGTCATCAGAGGAGTCAGGGCTGCATTAGGAGACACCAGATGCCTCCCTGAAAGGTCACATCTGCTCCATAAGTGCATAATCATCAAAGGCCAAGGGTGTGGGTTTCACTAACTATCAGTCTGTTGTAAATCCAACGTGTTTTAAGTGTTGCGTCACTGGCCGCGGAAGTGCATGAAATATCAGGGTAAATACACTTAACAACACATGGCACAATGTGTCCAGCCACAGACTGATTCAGCCAGTTTCTTCACTGAAGTCCAGATGCTGGCTCAGTGCTCATAGTCTTCCTGCTGGGCTGGGGGCTTTGTCACCTCACCTGTGTGTTGCGCTCTGGATGGGGCTTCGGAACGCGTGTGTCTGAGGAACAGACTGCCCAGGGTCCCTCCAGCTCCAGCTCTTCCCATGCCAGCCCCAGCTAAAAGATAATCCCCCCTGAATGCTTCATTACGGAGGGGAGGTGTGTGTGTGTGTGTGTATGTGTGTGTGTTTGTGTGTTTGTGTGTCTGTTTGAAGAATCAACGTGGGCTGTTGCTGAAGTGCAGAGACCAGATGTAAAGAAAGTAACAGGCAAAGCTATGTGACTGATAACAGCCAGTCCCAGTGGTCCAGGACTGAAAGCCATTGTGTTTGTATCCCCACAGCACGGGCCTCATGCAGCCTTCACATGAGAGGGTAGCCCTGCGTGGCCATACAGATGGACAGAACTCCCCGCTTTCATGAGTCACTGCAGCACGACACATACCTGGGGTGGGGGATGACGCAGAGGCCATGAACAGACACAGGTGTGTATGACCAAACAGACACACATACACACACGCACACACACTCACAGGCACACACCCACTCAAACACTCACACACACACGCACACGCACACACACATACACGTATGCATACAATCAAGACATGGGAGGAGATGAAAACAAACTGTCTCTCCCCATCTCTCATCTTTTGCTCAGCTCTTCCTGCTTATGTGAGCGAGAGGAGAGGAGAAGCAGCTGCCAGTTCACTGCTCCAGGACGTTAAAACCCCCTCTTTCTTTGGCTCCGGAGTTCAAGCGCATTACTACAGTTCGACCCCCGAATGCCTGCACCTGCAGCACATTAATTCCTCAAAAAGGGAGTATGTGTCCCCTATATGTTTGTGTGTGTGACTGAGTATGGGTGGTTATGCACGTGTAGGGGTGTGTGTGTGTGTGTGTGTGTGTGTGTGTGTGTGTGTGTGTGTGTGTGTGTGTGTGCATGCATGAGTCAGCATCTGTTTGTATCTGTGCAGCCATGGACCCGCTCATACCTCCCATGGGAATGAAAGACATGCCCGGTGTCTCTCTCTCTCAGCCCTCCCCCTACCCCTAGCTCTCCCACGTCCGCCTCTGCTGGGGATCCAGGGGATGGGGGTGTCTGTCTTCACTCACGCAGCCCCCCCCCCCCCCCAGCTCACTCCCCTCGCACCCCTGGCCGGCCAGGGCGCCGCGCTCCATTGTACAGCGCTGATAGCGTTAGCATCCGGAGAATGCGCTTTAATGAAAACACTCCTGCTTAATTAATAGCATGACAGCCAGATAAAAGACAGGAGAGTCAGGAAGAAATACATTAGCCCCTTTTCTTCTCTTTCCTCACTCGCGCTCTTACTCGTTTACTTCTCTCTCTCTCTCTCTCTCTCTCTCTCTCTCTCTCTCTCTTTCTCTCCGCTGTCCTCCCTGTTCTATTGAGAATGACATCAGGCACAGCGTAAGGGGGAATTTTGGCAGAGTGGGGAGGGGAGCAACTGCCTTCTGCTGAGGCAGCAAACAGGGCCTCTGTGGGGGTTCGGGGAGGGATGGAGCAGTGGGTTTGAAAAGTCAGTCTGAGTCTCCCCTCCAACATCCCCCCCCCTCTCCAGCCTCTCTCCCCTTTAATCCTCCTCTGGTCTCCGTATCGCCCAGACCCCGACTCCTCTCTGAACCCCCAGATGCACGTGCGATCGCCAGACGGCCAGCAGCAGTTTTGCTGATGAGGGTTTATGACATCACAGGCCTGTCTCGGGCCCCCGGGCGGACAGCGGACGAAGCACGGGAGCCCCCTTGTCTTATCAGGTGGGGCAGGGTGGGATGGAGCAGAAGGAGCAGGAGGAGCAAGAGGAGCAGGTTCAGAAGAAGCGCGCTCCATAAATCTCCTGCTCATCTGGCTTCGGCAGGCCCCTGGATGAGCTCATCTGGGTCGGCCGTGATGGCTGGCTGTCCACTTCAAAGCTTGTGTGTGTGTGTGTGTGTGTGTGTGGTTTTTTTTTGCGAGGGTCTGTGTCTGTGTTACAGAGGACATTCTACGCACTCTCCTGCGTGCACGTTCACGTCCTCTGGAGCCGTTTATGACCTGCCGTCGCTGCTTGATGGATCACATCCGTCTCGTTAAAGCGAAAACATGCACCTTGACGTCTTTTTTCCTCATCAGGGTTGAAAGGTCACAAAACATCCCAGAGGAGATTACAGGTCAGGCCATGAGTGGGATTAGTGCGTACCGACATCATCTTCTCACTTTAAGACCAACTGCGTAGCAGGATCACCCGAAGACTTCTATCAAGCCTTTGTGCGCAGACAGGGTCAATTCGTTTACAACTCAAGGGTTAAAGAGGTTCCTTGGGGTCACCTCATCAAAGTTATACAGCAACTCCACACAGTTAGAATGACTTCAGCGCTGAGATGCACTGTGTTAGGTCATGAAACAAACAAAAAAAAATTAATTGAAACCTTATACTAGGCCCAGTCTGTACGTTTGTAGTGTACATTATGGTAGCTCCATTGTGTAGTTTTCCCCTCAGGTTGTTGGCTCATTGCTATATTACACACCCCTCCAGTAAAAACCCACTTTAGATACATGTTCATGTGGAATGTCATTTTCAAGTGGAGGAGAACTGGAGGTTTGTAAACAGCAGAACTCTGTTTTGTTTTGAACATTTTGTCTTCTCTATCAGGTTAGAGCATGTGTAAATTAAACAATACCATTAGTAATGCTACTCCTTGGTGAATAAGTGGACACTGACGTGCTACTGTGACATGTTTTACTGGAAGAAACAGTGTGACTAGAGTAAGGCACACAGTGAAATCCCTGAGAGCCAGAACACTTGGCTGCGAACAAAAACAATAACAAGAGAGTGACCGAATTATGGTGCGGGCCTTGCTTGTATGTCTTAGAGTAATGGCCCTGGTTGTGCAACTCTCAAGAGGCCCTCTGGCATGGTCTCAGATGCTTTGAAAAAAACGGACGGGTTTGTGGACGTCACCTTGTGCAAGAGCGTCGTGCAGCAACGTCACAAAGATATTCCACGTCGGCAAAGTGCGGTCAGGCCCAGGCACATACGCAGTGTGTGTGTGTGTGTGTGTGTGTAAGTGTGTAAGTGTGTAAGAGACGGGAACTGTTTGAGGAATTCCCAGGGCCTGCGTAATGTCAAGGCAGACCCATGGCTGTGTGAACGTATGAAATATTGTACCATGCTCACATGTATTTATGGATGTAATACTTTTATCCTAAACTAAAGGATCAGCAGCATAAATATCCCATTAGCTACCAGGGAGAGGGCAGCCAAATAATGTAGCTGAATTGTTTCTCCACACACAAACAGACACACACACACACACGCAGAGAGACAAGCTCTCAAACAGAGCTTGAGAACAAAAAAAAACCTAAAAGAATTATTGTCTCTCCGATTTTGTTCACAAGGGAAAAAATAGCTTTAACCTACTTAAAGGCATAATGAAAGAAGTACAGGCACAGAGATGCATAAAGTAGTGCTTGCAGTCAGATGTGATGTGTGTTCATGTGCTTCTATTTCTCCACTCCTGTCAGGCAGGAACTCTGACTGGGATCTGGGCTTTCTCCCCTGAGGTGTGCGTCCTGTCCTCTGAGTGCACTGTTGGCGGCCCACTGGGCATGCTCAGAGGCCTTTTCCCACAGTTCCAGAGCCAGCCACGGAGAACCCTGGGTCTGGAGGAAACAAGCGGATGAGCGTGACGTCACCTCGAGCTGCGTCAGACGCGCACAGTCACACCGCGTCAAGGACAACACTGCCTCTTCCCGTTTCCCTTGGGCAGCTTTAACCCCCCCCCCCCCCACCCAGCGACTTCCCAAACGTGTAGATTTACTAGTTTCGGATTACGCAACACATGCCTTGGCGAGGTGGGGACGCTTGCTCAGCCAAACCTGGATGTCCCACTCTCCACCCTACACCCCCGTCAGCCATTGTGTCCACCTACACATGTACTTCCACCCCGCAAGGCATTCATTGTCACACCGGGGGGTGTAGTCTTCCGCGGGGTGTAGTCTTCCGCGGACCACCTCTGATGCAGTATCACCCACCCTGGTTTACCGTATGACCTGAATCCAAAGACAAACTAAAAAAAAAAAAAAAAAAGATGAATCAATGGATTCTAGGAAGGAACCCCCACTCATCTAAAATAAGGGAAGACCGGAGCTGACGAGAGTCTGAATGCCTGAGTCTGGGTCTGATTCTGGGACAGACAGACGATATATTTTTGTGGTACATAGTTTAAAAATGGCACCGCTAGCTGTCTGTGGTTGAATTATTGTAGAGCGCTGCAGGGGAGAGGTTGGGATGTGGGACAAGCTATGAATCTTCTGCTGTGTTTTCTTAGTTCATGATATTGTGGAATGTACACTGTCAGAAACAGCGTTTGCACAACCTCTCTCCATATGAACTGCACTTCATCAAAGGACCAGTTACCATGTAGCTTTACAGGAATAGGTAACTGTATAAGCACATGCCAATAACCGAAGACACCATGGTATAATAAAACAAGTTATACTGTAGTTGTCATGCCTTTTCATTTCAGTGCTTACCTGTCAGAGACATGACTAAGTTGACTAAGCATTCGACTAAGATATACGGTGGTGACGGGTTTCCTCTGGGAACGTGTTGTCATTTGTGACAAGATTGGAAACCAATGATTGCTTGACTGATCCAGACGAAGGAGACAGCAACTGAAGCTACATTGTTTGGGGCTGTTTGGTGTGTGTGTGTGTGTGTGTGTGTGTGTGTGGGGGGGGGGGGGGGGGGGGGGTTACCCAGCTGGCACTCAGAGCTGGTAAATAGACCTCACAAGGACAGACACTTCATAAGATCTCCTCATCCATCACTGAGAGGCCTGAGTGGTGGTCTGGATGGAGTCTGGACCATCAGGCAATCCTCAGCAGAGCCTGTCTGGAAGAAAGACCCCCTCCACCCCCCTTCATTTCTCAGTCAACAAAGACCAAGAGAGAGAGAGGAGGAAGTGTACGATCGGATCGGTGTTGGTCAGTGTGAAGTGTGTTTTCATTGTTTGAGAGGGCAAAAGGGTTTTGTTCTGGAAAAACAAAAAGAAATCTTTAAAAAGAAAAGACGGACAGAGTCTCAGGATTGTTTATTGGGCCAAAAGTCCAGATCACCCCCGGGGATAAGAAATGGACTTCATTACTCTAAGATTGGAGTATGCTAACAATGCCAGACCGCACAAAACACCATTGTCCACCATGTTTATAACATACGAGTTTCTGTATTATCTTTACTGCTCTCCAGTGTTAGCGGTGGCCCGAACAGCAGATGTATATCTTGTCTGGGTGTTTGTCTTGGCAACTACCTTAACTATTAGCATGCCTCAGTTAGCATACCTTGTAGCGCCCCCCCCCCCCTCCTCTGTTCCAACAGTGTGGATGTCCTGAGTGTTTTTAATTACCATTACATAGAAACAATGATTTATCCCCAGCAAGTGTGTTCAACATCTGGAACATCTTTTAAAGTATTGAGCTGCATCCGGGTTTTTTTTCTCTCAGAGCAGATGTAAGTGGTCATGACAAGGTGTGGAAAGTGACCGACAGACTCCTCAGAGTTACGTCAAGCTGGCAGGCCTTGGATCTCTGCACTAAAAAACTCATCACGTTGCACAAACACCTAGTAAAACTGAGGTTTATTGCCTGAATTCACAACTGCCTTCCTAGATAGTTTTGTGTATTTGCCAAGGTAAGCTGTTTCTCAAAACAAAGTCAGTACTGTTATGTGGTGTTTTTACAAAATAATATATTGGATGCTCATTTTTTAACCTAAGGTTACAACAAGTGACAGTTAAAGACACCCCTCTCCACATCAACTTCACTGCAAGCCTGCATGCTGACAAAGAGTATGATGGATGTATAATATTATGAGTTCTCTCTCTACCCTAGTCCTCCTTCATTGTGTACCAGCAGGAGTCAGGATTCATCATAACTTAGCCCTCCAGTGTCCAGCATTTTTGTCACTTAGCCAACTGCAACCCACCACAGGTTCTTGTGTTAAAGTCCAACTCTCTGAGGTCTTCAGCTGTCAACTCTCGTTCATTTCAAGACCAGGATGGACATTCTTCTCCTGGTCCCGAAGTTTATATTGGATTGACTGCTGGCCAGCAAACTGACATTTAGTGTCAATTATCAAGATAGCTTTCCAGGAAATTCTGGGCAATATTACTCGTAGTCGTAAGCGAGATCTTGAAGTGGCTTGTCCCTGTCGGAAGAGATGTGTGTGTGGATATTCTGGCAGATGCTCAGGCTGATGATAAAGGCAGTGTAGGGATAAATCCATTTTTTATTGTGGATACATAAGCCTCTTCCTCATGGATGACACACTCTCATGTGGACACAATATACATCTCTACTCGCTCAACACTATTCATTTTTCACCCCAACCCCCAAAATAAAAAAAGAAAGATGTTTGCACAGAGAGATGGTTTTACGGCACATCTGAGAGCGTGTCTTGTTCACTTCAAAGAGTCTTTTAAAAGCAGTCTTGTCTGAAGGAAGAGGGCCATAAAATCTCAAGTAACTTCCATTGTCCTGCCGAGTCAGAGGCAGGTTTGTGAAATTATACTGACTGGTGTAATTGCCGACAGGTGTCCACTCCGCTGAATCACCTACACTCAAGACCCATACGGACATCAGTTAGAGTTCTGGAGCTCTGGACCTCTATCACAGTTATTTAAGCTAGCTTTCCATTTCATTTCATCATGTTGTGTAGCTTTCTGAAGAAGACATTGTATAGTGTTATACTCATTTATTTTCAGCTGTGGAGCTGCCTTTCCTGTTGTGAACACTAGAGGGAGCCCTCCAACCGCTCTACAGGAAGAAAGTGACATCATCAGTTGCTTGTTGGAGGATCTGAATAAATAAGCTCAGCAGCTTTTACAGCAAACTACCCTTGGCACACTGGTTAACAATAATGGGCTGCTGCAAATATATTGATCCAAACGCCCCTGGCCGTTATAACATTGACAGATGCATCCCTGCTATCTGCAGCCTTGAATTAGATGTGACAGAGCTCGAGAGCTTGACATGAATGCTGATGGGCTCTGTGTGGGCACGCTACCTCAATTTTAGCACAGCAGCCAATCTTCCACCATCCTGAAAAAGCAGTGAGAGCATTGTGCCCTGTACCGACACCGCAATAAAGTCCACTGAATGATAACCGAATACCTTAAGGCTGGCTGCAATTGCCAGAACTGTCCATAAGATGGCAATTGTGTGACCAATTCAGTAGAAGAATGTGACTAGTTTCACAAGACAAAGGACAGTATTGGTATTGGTATCTTTTATATGTGAATGCAGACTAAAGTTGGCGGTAGCTCCACATTTTCAAACAAACGAGCACATTCACTTTACCTGAGAAATGAATCCTATGATGGTGCATGGCCTGTTTTGTTGATGTGTGCATGTGTGTGTTTGTAAATAATGAAGGGTGTCACAGATTCACTTTCTCTTTTAACCTCACCGGAGCTCTTAGCATGTGTGATAATGTTCCATAATCTGCTGTGGCAGATTAGGCCTGATCATCTCAAACTAATTGATTATGACGAGTGTAACCTATATGATACCTCATGATACATTCACAGCACTGGCTGTGATGGCTGGATTACCGCTCATGGCCTTAATCTCCAGATGCTGACCAACCAGATATGTTTGGCACCTTCATCCCCTGAAGGGTCCTCGAACAAACAACACCTCCCTTTCCAGAAGACCCATTTGCCATCTCGGCTAAATCAAGACCGCCTGGGCGACCAGGTTGAGGACCTTGGGCAGCCATGAACGGCACGGAGGGACCGGACTTTTACGTGCCCATGTCCAACCTGACCGGACTGGTGCGCAGCCCCTACGAGTACCCGCAGTTCTACCTGGCCGAGCCCTGGGCCTACGCTTCCCTGTCTGCGTACATGCTCTTCCTCATCATCACTGGCTTCCCCATCAACTTGCTAACGCTCTACGTCACCATCCAGCACAAGAAGCTGCGAACGCCGCTCAACTACATCCTGCTCAACTTGGCCGTGGCCGACCTGTTCATGGTGGTGGGCGGCTTCACTACCACCCTTTACACCTCTTTACACGGCTACTTCATCTTTGGCCGCACCGGCTGCAACATCGAGGGCTTCTTTGCCACGCACGGCGGCGAGATCGCACTCTGGTCCCTGGTGGTGCTGGCCGTCGAGCGCTGGGTGGTCGTCTGCAAGCCCATGAGCAACTTCCGCTTCGGCGAGAACCACGCCATCATGGGCGTGGCCTTCACCTGGGTGATGGCAAGCACCTGCTCAATGCCTCCGCTCAATGGCTGGTCCCGTTACATCCCCGAGGGCCTGCAGTGCTCGTGCGGCATCGACTACTACACCCTCAAGCCCAACATCAACAACGAGTCCTTCGTGGTCTACATGTTCATCGTGCACTTCAGCATCCCGCTTCTCATTATAAGCTTCTGCTACGGCCGCCTGGTGTGCACCGTCAAGGAGGCGGCCGCCCTGCAGCAGGAGTCAGAGACCACGCAGAGGGCCGAGCGCGAGGTCTCGCGGATGGTGGTCATCATGGTCATCTCCTTCCTGGTGTGCTGGGTGCCCTACGCCAGTGTGGCCTGGTACATCTTCACGCACCAGGGCGCCTACTTTGGGCCCATCTTCATGACGGTACCCGCCTTCTTCGCCAAGAGTTCGGCCCTCTACAACCCGCTCATCTACGTGTGCATGAACAGGCAGTTCCGCCACTGCATGATCACCACCCTTTGCTGTGGCAAGAACCCCTTCGAGGAAGAGGAAGGTGCGTCCACCGCTGCTGCGTACAAAACCGAGGCCTCCTCCGTGTCTTCCACCTCTGTGTCTCCCGCTTGAGGAGAGTCAATGACCTCCGGCTCTCCACACGGGCTCACAAGGAATGCAACCACGCTGCTAACTACAGCTATCAGATCATTTCACTGATATGATGGAATGAAAGACTTTTAAGGTTTCCATCCATTTAGTTCCGCACAAGACTGTCGGAAGTGGAATGCATGTTGTGTGAACGCAGTGAATGAGTTTTTTTTAATCTGCCCAGAGCCGATGGACTATAAAAAGCATGGATATCGTTGCGCGTGGTTCAACATTCTGCAAGTCATCTGATTAAATCTATTTTCTTAATAAAGAGGTATTCATCCAACAGTGTACTGAAAAAAGCCCATTTGTGGTTTGACAAGAGGTAAGACTTGCAGCACTGGAACACTGATTTTTAGACTGAGTTTTAATGGAATTTCAAAAGCTTTTAGAGTGGCTAATTTGTCATGTGAACTCAACTGCACATTCCCTATCTGTAGGTCTATGGCCAAACAACAAGACTGTAATTGATTGTCAGCCTAAGGTCATCTTAAGAAACATCCCTAAGGCTTGATCCTAATGACCAGATCTTGCTGTTTGGAGAGGTCGTAGGTTTTAAGAAGTACATTTTACTTACTGATCACATAACAGGGAAAAAAGGCTGGTCAGTGTTAGAAACATTGTGACGTTTGACTAATTCTTAACTAATGATGAAACCTTGCAGATTAGCCTATCTGAGCTTACATAATTATTTACTAGATAAAGATGCTTGAAATGTGAGGATGCAATATTAGGGTGCGGCAGAATCATATGCTCCCCAGAACGCGCTAACTAGTAGGCAACACATGGACTACAATTCTATATATTCCCACCATTAGAGATCTTCGCTGTGGGTGTGTGTCGAGAAAACAAACATCTTCAGAACTCTGTGATAATGACTTTCAGGTAGCTATAGCAACCCTGATACCTTCTTCATCTCAATCTCAGGCTGAATACAAATTCAGAGTGTCTGCCAAACTCACTTGCCTCTGATAAAGGAGAATAAATACCCACAAGATAAATGTTTGCAACTCTCCAATTTACAGAGAGGTGGGAAGGGATTTGGTTCACCTGCCTAGCTGAGGACCATCATCAGTCTTCAATGCTCTGAAAATCAAATATTCTGAATAGAAATTGTATGCAGAGGAAATGAGGAAATACAACACAAGAATGATAAATGAACGCAATGCCTACTAATAGGCCTTCCACACTGAAATATGTTTTCATCCTTAGTGAAGACTTGAATGATTGATGGTTAGATGCTTGAGTGGACAGCAGTTTGTATTGCTGTACCTTGCCTGCATACTTAGTCCACCTTTTGGTTTGCCATCAGTTTAAGATCTTACAGTCAGAGACAGTTTGCATACGTTTTATGCTTCCAGTTCATTAGCGTGAGCCATTTTTGACTAATCACAAGTGATTTCTTCGGTCGCTCTTGCCTGGTGCTCTACCCAGAAGAAATACATGTCATTTCCACTTTCGTCAGGTTTGAATGAACAGGACGGAACCCTTTCAAGCGTTTCCATGACAACAAGGGAATGCACATCAAGGTCAGCGCGTCCCCTTGCCGCCGCCCCCCTTTCCAACCTCTGCCGCTGTTGATGATGTCGTTAGCACAAATTTGATTACCCTTCGGAGCTCGCGTGATGAATTGTCAGCAGTCACGTCTGTATGTCATCGCCTGGGTCTTGTGCAAAATAACCCGATTATATTGTTTTATCTAATAAAGGAACTGAGATTTAGCAGAGAAATCTGGTAGCAGAGGCTAGTTCTGCATTATTCAGCTCCATGTTCTCTTTCACTGTGTGAATCGCAGATCCTGCCAGCACCAGGGTTGCCTGCTAAAATTGCACAAGATTAATCTCCAAGGTGCTAATTTGTCATCGACGAGCTAATGAATAAAGATGTAAACCAACCAAATTCTAATGTGAATTAATGTTTAAAAGAGATTTGAGAGTAATTAAGTAGGTGTAGGCTACACTACAAACTTTGGGTGAGTTATATTACAGGATGTGGGCGATTATCCACAAGAGGTTGTAACAGTGAATTACTATAAATCAGGTGGAAATGGTTTGCACCATAGCAAAAAATAGTCGGCTTGGCTGGCATAGTTTTGCATTGGATCACACCATAGAAGAGATGGCGGAAGAGATATTGAACACCGATAAAAATGTTCCATTCTCACAAAACCAAGTGCCATGTAATGAAATGTATTATATTGTTCTCGTCGGGAAGCTGAATATTACAGCAGCTCTTGTAGCTCAGTGGGGTGTTTACACGATTCGTTACCCTGGCTACCACATGCATCTCAGGGTAGGTCTACCTCTGTCAGCTGGAGCAAAGCTCCCTTGATTAAATCATTGATCCCTCAACTCCATCTCATTTGCGTCAAATCAGAACTGCAGGTTCAGCACCCATAGGCGTTTGCTCCACATGCACAGGCTCTGACACAGAAAATAGGCTAATTAGAGTGTAACTTCACCCCCAGCTCTGAGCCTAACTCCACCCACTGCGTAATGTTGATGCTCAAAAGTATGAACTCCTGTGAATGCGAAGTCTCAACCAGCAAATTGAAATTATTAGATGGCAGTAACATACACATTTCATTACGTAGATATGTACCAATTGGCCGACACTATGTCAGCATTGGCCTTGTCAGGTTCAGGGCTGATTTCAACCGGTAGATGGCATTTTGAGCCATTTTCAACCCATTAATGTGTTTCATCATAACATTCAGTCAACACTTAGTTTACAGCTTTAAAAAAAAATCATTTAAGCATGCACTACCTCGAACTATTGCCTCGCTTCAGCAGAGACTAAGATGCCAGTTGAAGCACCTGTAAAGGCAACATCACCCTAGTCCTCAATTCAAGGGGCAGTTATGGGAGGGTTACACTTACACTACAGATTACAGAATACGTCCTTAAATATAATTTGTAACGTGGGCTATTCTGTTACATTTCTCAAGGTGAATAACAAAGCCTATACTAAATATCAGCATTCTTACACTTTGTTAGCTGTGCTGGCTGGATAAAGGCTTACAACATGATCAACTGATTTCACATGTCCCACACACTCTTAAGATGTTTTTATTTAGGTTATTATAACCAGAGAGAGAAAGAGAAAGGATGCACCTGAGTGATGCATCTGAACTGATCAGTAATTCCACAATGTATGCTGACCTATAACCTAACAAATCAGACTATGTTGATGTTGAGACTGTGTTGGTTTGGCAGGAACAAGGAAGACATGAAAAGGACTCTCAAGGCATGTTTTCTGATACAAGCCTATTTCTGTATTTTGAAATGTGGTGTGAGATAATATGACATTTTTATAAGTTTCTCATTTTAGTTTGTGTCAGTAGTTCAGTTTTATTAGCCTATTCAACCTTTTTAGTTTTGGAGAAGTCCTCCCATTTGTCACTGAGAGGTGCATGTTTTGATTCTTAATGCTGGCGTAATTTCAATTGTTTCATTGCTCAGCGTGGTTTGGCAAATTCCATACACTCCCTTTGAAAGGAAGCCATCACTGGAAGTAAAATTAAATGTAATATAAGAGGAGTCGTAAATTAGGCCTATGAGTAAACAGGAGATGTTCTTTTCCTCTGGTTCTTCGTTTAAATTTGCATAGCTGCTGGTTGTTTCCTAAAAAAGGCATCAAGACTTGCTTGCTTCGAGACAGAAACAGTAAGCATGACTGTGGCAGTGGCAGGGCTCCGTGGACCGGCGGTTTCCTTGTCACGGACCGGCGTCTGTTTGAATAATGCTGGTTTATGGAAATATTACATACACATGACAATTTAAAAAGTAATCCCTTCGAGTGATTCCGTCAGGAATTCTGATTACCACCGATGTTATTTGTAACTGTATCTTAATACAGCTATCATATTTCGTATTCTAACTAAAGCCGTTACATGTAATCCAACACTGTCAAGGGGTGACTGGTCTAGGGGGATGATTTAAAGTACCCTGCTGACCCTCCCCCTCTCATTTATTGTGTGTTTTGGCTAAGAATAGCACATGGCCTCAGTGACCCCCAGTCTCATCAAGGTGTCCACATCTAGGGGACAGAACTTTCCTCTCGTCACAGAGGAGCGCAAGCGAGAGGATCTCGCCGGGATTTTAATGAGGTGGAGGCAGCGTGAGCTGCTGCGGGGTACTGCTCCTTTGAACCGGGAGGAGATAAAGACCTCTTTGTTCCTGGCCACTTTCCTCAAGAAATGTTCCCGACAAAGCAGCCAGGAATGGGATAAAGATGTTTCAAATCTGAGCTTCCTTAAAACTGTTCAATTTTCTTTATCAGAATATGAAAAAAAAAAAAATATGAACACCATAGCAAGTATGCCTATATCTGGGGGAAAAACATTAAACAACCTGTTTTAATATATTATTTTTTTATTTTTAACATTATCATAATTTTATTTTCCCTTCATTCATTTAAAATGATCACCTCTGAATGTACACATACTGCAAACTGTCAAAAATATACAAACAAATGCAGGCTTGTGCTATACTCTGGTCCAATGTTAAAAAAAAAACAGTGGCACTGAGAGGAACGATAAAAAGAAAGACACCGAAACTGTAAAGACATGCACAGCATTATGTCTGAGCACCACTGACAGAGCTGGTTGGTGCATGGACAGGTCCTTTGGGGGGGGGGGGGGATAAAGGTTAGTCAGACAGTAGTTAAAAAGCCTGTCTCTCATCCAACAAAAAAGGTCAGTAATGGTTCTGTTAGGCACATAATTGTATTTCGTACATATTTGTTAACTTCATGGATCACCTTTAGCAGGAAAGAAAGAAAAACACCACCTAAACCTGGATAATCGGGGGGGGGGGAAAGACCATACTTTCATTCTTGCAGTGTTTTTCGAAGTTCTGAAGCTCTGTTAACGAGCACAAAGATGTCCGATGGGTAGATTAGTTTCTCCTGGGTCCATGTTCCCCACGGATCAAGGGGGCACCAGTGGGGGAGGGAGGGAGGGAGCCGTGCAGTGATGCAGAGAGGCTTGGTCAGATGCTGAGGTCTTTGGGGTTGTCTTTGTGGGTGTTGCGTTTTGGCTCTGGCAGCGTGTTGGACACACGGCCGTAGTCGGGCCTAGGCACCCTGTAGTAGTCTGGAAAATCGCTCTCGTCCTCCTCCTCCTCCTCGTTCACATAGCTCCGCTCCGGAGACAGATCCCTTCCCAAGCTGCGGGTTCTGTAGCGGTTACCGAGGGTTGCGTTGCCGTTGCCATTGCCGAGATGGTCCTCTCTCTCCGGGGAGCGGCCCCGCAGCAGCGTGCTGTAGCGGTTGTAGGACGAGTTGGGCGTCTGGACCCTGGGCAGAGTCTGTGCTGCCTGATCCCGCTCGCGCTCCACGGCCTCTCGGTAGGCCCTCTCGATGGCGTCTCTCCTGCCGGAATCCGTGAGGAGGCTGTCTCCCCGGTAGGCGCGATCCATGGACGAGGGCCCCCGCAGGAGGCTGGAGGCGTCTCGCTGCAGGGTGTCCCCGCGGTTCAGACGCTCCCGAGCGCCCGCCTCCGTCAGGACGCTCTCCGTTCTGGAGGGGGGTGCGGGCGGCGGAGGCTCCCTCAGTGCCACCTCCTCCTCCTTCTCTGGCTTGGTGTTGGCCACCCTCTCGGCGTAGGGGTCCACGGAGCGGGAGCGGTACCTGTTGGGGGACTGGTACCTGTTGGGGGACTGGTACCTGTAGCGGGGGGGCGAGCTGCGCCGTTGGGGGGAGCGATGCGGGGAGCTACGGCGTTGAGGGGACCTGTAAGGGGAGCGGCCCCGCTGGGGAGACTTGTAGCGGCGGGGTGAGGTGTGACGGTGGTGGTGTCTGCCAGGTGAGCGGCCACGGCTACGACCGTGGCGGCTGTCCAGGGTGTTTTCTGCGCTGCGGGCACGGCGGCTCCTCTCCGGTGAACGGTGCCTCCGGTTGTGGCTGCTGCTGTGGTGGTGTTGATGGTGATGGTGAGTGCCTCTGTGTTGTTGGTGACTGTGGGAGTTCTCAGTGCCGGACTTCGTCTTGTCGCCTTTCCTCTTGAACAGCCGGGTGGCGCCGCTTTCCGCCGACTTGCTCTTGCTCTTGCTCTTGCCTTTGCTCTTGCTCTTCTTGTCGGGCGAGCGGTGGCGGCTTTTGGAATGGTGGTTGTTGGTGCTCCGGCCGGGCTCCTTCTTCTTCTTGCCGGGCTCCCTGGCCCGCTTGTCCTCGTCGTTCTGGGATGGTTCGTGAAAGTCTTGTGGATAGCTGGACCCCGATGATGGGTTTATCTGACTGTCGGTAGGTGCACCGCTCACTTCCGGAAAGTTTTGGGCGCTGGTACCGGGGCCGCTGCCGGGGGCTGGAATACACACATGAGGGTTACATGGGAAAACACAACGTTAGGGTGACATACTGACTGGGAACTGATGCTGTTGCCAGGCAGAACACCAGCCGAATGGCTTGAGTGGATGAGAGCAAGAGTGGAGCCTCATTAAGTGTTGGCAGGTAGCACATGTTCGAGAAATGTTAGTATCTGTGTGCAAACAAGCAATGGATGACACATGGAGCAGCCCAAGCTTGCTGGAGGAAAAGATTAAATCATGGATTTCTAAGATGTATTTAGGTTTAAGAAACCAAAGCCAATTAAGCAGAAATGATAAAGGCACTTTATCAAGCACACAGAAGCCATGTTTTATATTTAGCTCTGGCACCACAATTAATTCATGCGTTTGCATGCTCGCGCAATGCTTTTCATCTTGCATGAATGTTTCATTGAAAGGACAAAACCAGGATGGTATTTTTAAACTGACTTATAAAGTACATAATGCATGAGCACAGTATGATGCAGTTTGGAATGGGGGCTAAAAAAATAATTTGGAATTTTCTTTTTGTGAGCAAAACCTGCGCATACGAAGCCACTGCAACAAAACCAGAGCTCGCTCTCTCTCTCTCAAAAAAAAAAGGAACGAGTAAAAATTGATTGAGCATATATACAAGCTAATAAATCTGTGATGCACTTAAATCAATAGGTGAGAGATGAGAGGACTGAGAATTAAAGCTTTGGATCATTTGGTAAAAATAAAAACTGACATACCCGTGGTGTGTTATTTTCTTCCAGAAGATTTCTGAACAGTTCTTTCAGCTAACTTCACATTTTTCAAAAGCTACTATCGTGCTATTGTGTCTCAGTAGTTCAGAACTTGACTGAGATATGGCCAAATAATGCACTTCCTCCGTTGTTATTGTGTAAGTCAAAATCAAACCTCTGCTAGATCATGTTTCCTCCTATTTCTTCGGTTGTTCGGAGGTGTTTAACATTGCAAATATTCAGGCACTGGAGAAGAGAGTATTCCTTGAACTTAGGTACACTGAATAATGACACTAGCGTGGTGTGCAGAATGATGACTGACAAATGTGTACCGTCACATTGAAGTAGGTCTATGATTACTTGGATAAAACATTAGGATGATTGATAACGCAATGTTTCTTAAAACAGGGGCCGGGACCATGTAACTCACCCCCACCACCCCCCCCCCAAAAAAAAAAGAAAAAATGAAAATAAGGCCATGAACTGAATTGGTCACATCATCTGTAAGCCATGTGGCCTGAAAATCAAACGTGAATAAAAACAGGACGCATGAATCCGTCCCCACTGGTCGAGATAATGGGCGGGGGGGGGGGGGGGGGGGGGGACAGACAGATGGATGGTAAGTAACACTTTTTCACTGTGCTACATTGCATTCTGGGTGAATGGTTTTATCGGCACGATGGAGCAGCGCGGCTCGAACGGAGGCCACAGCACACAAGACACGGCCGAGAGGAGGCGGACTGACGGGCGGGCGGACGGACGGACGGACGCATGAGCTACAAACCGTGGTCTGATTCTGGCCCGCTCCAAAGGCGGATGCCTCTCCAGGCTTTTCATTCCTTACAGAGGTGGCAAGGTGGGGTGCGACCATCGCTGAAGGAGGAGGAAGAGGAGGAGGAGGAGGAAGGAAGTAGGGAGGAAGAGCCCAGTGATAAAAAAACGAGAAGAAGCAAACACAAAGGAATAGAACAGAGAGAAGAGCAGAGAACATTAAAAACCGTGGAAACACCAGGTAGAAGAAAAAAGGAAATTATCCCCTTGGTTTTTTCAATGAAAAAAGGTGTTTATTTGTTTAATTAGTCAATCAAAGATAGAGATTGTCCAAGAAATTACCCCACCCTTGAGTGAAAAATCAACAGTAACAGAGAAAGCACTGGATCCAAGCCCCTCCCTGCCCACGCACAGACACACACACACACACACACACACACACACACACACACACACACACACACACACACACACACACACACACACCCCAGCAGCATAAGGAGCCCAACCCCACAGACACAGTGAGATGCACACACAACACCATATGAATAACTTTACATTGCAAACAGAAAGAAAAACTATCAGCGAAATGTGGAAGGATGCAAAAAAAAAAAAAAAAAAAAGTACAAAATGTTACAAAAATATACAACCTCACAGAGATGTCATATTGGCGCAGGACAAACATGTCATATCACATTCTTAACTTGACAAAAACACATGAATGAAAGCTTCGAAAAAGACTGATACTTTCAAAACCAGATGAATTGTGGTACTTAACCAAAAGATTAATACAGTTGAAATGATTCTTCCATAAATATTATGGAAAATGGCCTACACAAAAGAACAAAACTAACAGAAAAAAAAAAAAACATTTTGACCTTCACTGACAGTATCATGCAGAAATATCTTTTCTGATTAATAAGTGGGTCAAGTCATGATTCTGTACATAGACAAAAAAAATAAAAAAAGAGTCAGAAATTATCTTTTTCATTACAAAAATGGAACATGGACATGTGGAGGTCTCCTGGGGAGTAGTATTGTCTCCAGTCTAACTCAGACATTGCCATACGGGTACAGTTAGTGAGCATAAATCCAAGAGCAGTTGTGAAGACGAGGAGTACAGTATTGTGACTTCCCACTGACATGGTAACTAGAATGCTTCCTTGCCCCCACCCCTACTAGAAGCCGCATACAGGCTTATCTCAGTAGCTTACATTCACTTTTAATAAATATTATAAATATGTTAATTCTGCCTTGCTGACGTTGAAATGCAATCAAACAAAGTGTTTATCAAGTTCATCCATCCATCTTTTTTTTTTTTTTTTTGAACAGCGTTAAAAATAGCATCCAAATGTATGACTGCAGATCAATAAACGTACTGTATAACCAGTTGAAAGAAGAAGAAGAAGAAGAAAAGGATTCTCTCAATCTTTTTTTGTTTGGTTTCGATGTTGATTCTTGATGTGTTATTGTGTGCCAATCACGACAGACCCCCCCTCCCCCCCTCACCCGACAAGTGTCCCCTTATCCCCAGTGTGGCACTCAGATGTGAAGAAGAGGATGGCAGAGAAAAAAAAAACACAAGGCAGCAGGAGGAAGGCCCAGAGCCCCAGCACGCCAGGAAGCCAGAGGAATCCCCCACGTCACCCCCACACCCCCCCCACCGTGTGCCCCCTTCCCGTGGCACCTCAGGGGGTGAACATGGGAGAGAAGGGAATGTTTTCGTAGATTGACCCACCATATTCCGGCACGGAGCCGTCGCCTCGCTTGAGTACCAGGTGCACCCGCCGCCCTCCGTTTTTGATCAGTTCGATGGCGCGGGCGTGCTTCATCCCCTTGGTGCTCTCGCCATTGATCTCCAGGATCTCGTCGCCCACCTGCGAGCAGAACACAGAGCGACAGAAGAACAAAAAAGAAAGAGAGAGAGAAAGAGACAGAGGAGAGATGGGGAAACAGAGGAGTGGCGGAGGTGGGAAGAGAGGGAAAATAAACATGATTAAAACAACAAATCCTCTTTTTCTTTAGCGACTCGCTGCTTTAACCCACAGGCTTCCTGTCGGCACCTACGACTCCAGCTAGCAGCGAGACCGAGCAGGAGCCTCGTTTTCATTTTTCCATTCCCTTTTCTCTCCCCTTTCCCTTTTTTCCCCCTCCTCTCTTCCTCCTCTCCACGCCTGGAGTTATCTGTCAGTGTTCCATGTCAGGGGAATTCTGCGCTGGGCAATGACGGGTCTGGCACTGACACCTCCACACGCACAGCCTCACACTGCTGCACTACTACGCTTGCTGCTGCTGCCTCCAAACCCAGTAATAAGGCTCCCCTTCAACCCACTGACAGACTCCCCATACAGCAGCCTCCTGACAGCTACAAGAGGCAATATCCACACATGTACGGTCTTCACAAATAAGGCATTAGACACCTCGGACAGGCCTATGGAACACCACCCTCCTCTAATGTGGCCCACTGCGCTACTCTATAAGCATACTAGCAGGTCTGTTAAGAAATGGCAAGATAAAAAATAAGCATTCTGCAGACACAAACGCCTTGACAAAGAGGGCTTGTGTGAACTTTCAGTGTAATTAGCAGATGCGGGGTTGCCAACTCTCACGCTTTTGGAGTGAGGCATGCTTTTATGTCCTGTCTCACGCTAGCATGAAAAAAAAAAAGAAAAAAATTCCACTCACGCCAAAAAATGCACCTGTTCTCTCGTGGCAACTCTGGAGGTAATGGGGTTATAGTTAAGCTCGTGGAGAACTGGAGCCAGAGGAGTAGGAGGACATACAAAAAATGACAAGAAAGAGAGCAGCGAGGCTGGAGGGAGAAATACAGAAGAAGAGTAGAGAGAAGAGGGAGGAAGATGGGGAGAGGGAGGAGGTGGTAAGCGGCGTACCCTCATCTTCCCGTTGCGGACTGCCGCGCCGTCCTCGGCCAGCCTTAGGACGTACAGGTCCATGTTGTACTCGCGCCCGCCGCGCAGGCTGAAGCCAAAGCCTTTACTGTCGCGCTCCAGGTCCACCGAGTAGAACTCTGCGTCCTGATACAGCCGGACAGACAGACACACAAAGGACAAACAAACAAGTGAACAAACAAACAAGTGAACAAACAAACACAAGATGAAAGGCACAAGGTCATCAGCTATCCAGCCAGGAGATGGGTGGCGCCTTATTAAGGCATCCTCTGTTTTAGAGGCCTGCATCACCTCCAGCAAAGTCACACACACACACACACACACACACACACACACACACACACACACACACACACACACACACACACACACACACACACACACACACACACACACACACACACACACACACACACACACACACACAGATAAGAGAGCCGTCTGAAGTATCTGGATGAATAATTGATACGTCTGGGCAGGTATTTTTGGGTGACTGGAGGGCAAGTGACAGGGCGTCACAAGGGCACTCCACCCAACCCTCACTAAGTCCCTCCACGCCACCTACGCGCTCCTTAGCGCTCCCTTATATAACGGCAGAAATAACTTAAAAGGGCCATTGCCCTGGAAACAAGTAGCCTTAAAGAGTTCTCCATTATCTAAATGCACCCTCGGACTACATGCGCTTGGAGATAAATGAGCTAACATTTGGCCAAGCATTGCTTTTAACGCTCCCACATGTCAGGGCAAAGGAAACTTCATAACCGTCAAGTGCAAACCAGACATCTCGACTGCCTGAGCACATCAGAGTTTAACACTCAAGTAAGCAACACTTTGGGATGGTTTGATGAGTGAAAACTCAAATGGAATAGGCAGCCATTGAGCTGTGTACTGTTCTTGAACATGAGGGGGGTTGTATTGAGACCAGCTGTGGCTTTCGTGGTGGTGATGGTGGTGGTGGTGGTGTTAGTGGTGGTGGTGGTGGTGCGGGCAGTACCTGAGGAGGGGCCTGGTTGGGAGCCGGTGGAGGAGGAGCCTGGGGGGCTTTGAACTCATACGACTCCTGTTTTGGTTTTGTGTTGTTCCTGGAGAATTGAGCAAACAAGGTAAACAAACAAACAAACTAAAAATATGAAAATTCTTCATCTCACTCTATTTGCTGCACATCTTAGAATATCAATAGCATA